>NW_015387121.1:188739-191812 GCF_001527695.2 Protobothrops mucrosquamatus
AAAACTTTGGCGGTCACATTCAAGATCTTTGAGCAGTGCATACATTGTGGTTCTTTCTTTCTAAACAAAGCCCCTGTATGATGAAGTGAAGGACCATGACTTTCTCCACTACAACAAACATGCATTAGGCTTTTTTCAACTACACAACACTTCTTCTCATTAAGATTTGGCAATACAAATTATCTTACCTCAAGAACAAGCCAGAGCTGTCCACCCACATATCGATCTGCCTTGTAAAACATTCCATAAAATTTAACCACATTGGGATGATTAGGAAGAAACTGTAAGATATTATACTCTGCTTCAATCTCCTCGTCCATGTCCTAAATTGGAGACACACAGAGCACACACTTCGTAAGTATCACTAGGAAGAGAGAGCCCCCAAATTTGGTCCCGCTAGTGCACTGTTTCTCAACCTTGTCAATTTTAAGGCATGTGGACTTCAACTCCCAGAATTCCACAGCCAGCATTGCTGGCTGTGGAATTCTGGGAGTTGAAGTCCACATGCCTTAAAATTGTCAAAGTTGAGAAACACTGCGCTAGCGATACTATCAGCTCTTCTGAAGATGACATGTGCAACCTTCCAGTGGATCTGGAGTGCAAATGACTCAAAGAAAATTATAAAACTTCCTATGGCTTTAGGATTATATTGCAAAATATTAAAATATTGAGAGCTATTCAAGCAATAATAAAAACATGTTAGTTTGTGAACCATCTGGAGTTTTGAAGTATTTGTATTGTTACAGACAAATAATAGATGGCAAGTCTTATTTAACGCTGAGCTTCTTTGTTCAACACAATTGTGTTTTACTTCTGTTATCTGAATTGCAATCACATTCCTCTAACTTTTAGTTGCCTTGAACTATGAGATGGGCAGCATATAAATTTAATAAATAAATAAACTTTTTACTTCCACTGAACCATTTTATGTTCTTCTTAACAAAACCTCCAATTTGACTCAGTTTTACTCATATAGTGTCATTTTTTTAAAAGCATTGTTAAAAACCAGCCTTTATTTCAAGCAAAGACCTTACTTCCAATATCTTAGAAAGCTAAATAAAATATGAAAAATATTTTCAAAACTTTGACCATCAAAATAACCACACCAATTAAACAGAATGTTATTTTATTATATATGGAGCAAACGTTCTTTCTGTAACACAATATATCTCAATAAGTTGGGATGGTGTTTCCTTATAGACATCTTTGAATAAAGCATGGCATTTTATTGCAATATCTGGAAAGCTGAGTATCTTAGGTGTCCTTGGATAACCTTCCCTCCCTTTGCATTTGAGAAAAGTATTTGAGTTTATGAAAGAAAAACAAAGCAATATGATTTTGTTTTCAGAACCCAAAACATTATCAAATTCCAAAATGCAGGCTCCATGTTTTGCACAGAATATGAGATTAGATTGATGCATTCCAGCCTTGTACTTTTCCCATTGAACAGGAGTGAACAGGTAAACAAAAAACATTGAATTAATTTGGGACTCTGTCCAATTTGGGAACAACTGCCTTGTTTTCTATCATCATGTGCATCACATAACTAAAGTTCACGTTCAGAAAGCTTTCATTTTATCTAAATAGAAGCTTCACAGCCTCTTGTGAATTCACAGTATAAATAGTTTGTAACTGTTTAAAATTGTGTTCTTTACTCACATTAATAGGATCTAGAATCTTCACTGCTGCCAGGCTGCCATCCTTCTTATTAGTAACCTTATAGACTTTACCATATGTTCCTTTTCCAATAGTCTCAATAATTTCCCAGGTATCTGTGGGGTCAAGTAAAGATTCCAGTCCAATCATATTCTGATTATACTGAAGCACGCCATAGAGTGGCTTCCTGGGAGAAATAGGATAAGAAAACAGTTGAATAGCTGTCATAATTATAGGAAATCAGTTGATTCAGTGATTCACATGGCCACGTTTACAAAGCAGTATCTTGATGGCTATGATGGAGGCTTTCATAAAAGAATATTATGTGACTGTTTTGCCAAATCTGGGGGCAAATTGTAGTAACATACACAGGAACAGTCATACAATTTCCTGCAGCCATTAAGATTTGGTTTTTAAGTTTTTGCTCGTGGTGGCTTAGTCAAAGTGAGCTTTCATATAATACTTTTTCAGAATATGGAGGAGATGGAGACTACATGCCAAGCTAACTAAGTGAGTTTTGGAACATTTTGCCCAATATGGCACACCTGTAATGAAAGCTCAGATTTTCCCAAGTATATTCATATAGTTCTCTACAAATGTGGATCTTTAAACTAGAGCCTACCCTGCAAACCAAAATATAGTGATAGCATCCCACCAATTAGATATTATATACAGTTTACAGGACAACTTCAACGTCTTCAACAGTTTGATTTTTTTTTTCTTAAAACAGCTTGCCAAGATCTACAGCTTTCAGATACACAGAGGGACAGGACAGATAATTTCTTCAGAAGATTTCTGTCTTTCCCCTGAAAAATGATTCTGAAAAAAAGACAAACTCTTTCTTTATACTCTAAAAACTTCCAGCTGCCCAGAGAAGTTGACCTAAATCAACCATGATGTTCTTTAAAAGTTGAAAAGAGTGCCAGAACCCATTTTATCTTCAGTTACAGAGAAATTTAATCCCTTTCTTAAGAAAGATGAGGCTATAGATATCATTTGTTATTGCAGAGATGCACTCTCTTTGTCCAACTATGCTGGGCAAAAAGAGAGCTAGTCAATCTCACATTCTTAATATTCCTAAGAATTAACCTGACAGTAGAGGAACATCTGTCAAATGAACAACGCATCAATAAAACAAAAAGGTTATGGCAAATTTTTACATTATCACTCTGATGAAGGGTATATCTGGCAATATTCAGTCCCAATTTTTTTAAAATAAATGTGTTTGCTAGATGGTATCCTACCAAACTCATATATCTATCCCAGATAAAGCAAAGAGAAAACAGAGATGCATTTGAAAACATTCATCACAAGGATTGCTCCCTAGAGTAACCCTCATCCATTTTAGAAAGATGTATGTCAACATTTATGGCTTATGGCATGAAACATTTCAGTTGAAATGATATTATGGCCATCT
>NW_015387121.1:192076-304343 GCF_001527695.2 Protobothrops mucrosquamatus
GGCATAAGATTTTCAAAGGTTGGGGATCAGGAATGTCAATGGGGAATTATTCCTCCAAGACCCACATAGGAAGAAAGACCCGTCCAAGGTCTGGTTCAGAATTTGAAATAATCAAGTTGCTCAATATTTTTCATTCAAGGTTGTAAAACCAATCAATTAGTAATTCAAACAGTTTTTTCAGTATTTTGAGTTTCCCTAAGCACTGCCACTTTATTGGACAACAGATAAAAGAAAATAAAGAGAAAATTTACATCAACATAAGAAGCACTGAGGAGAAAACATGAGGCCATAATGAACATTGTGCCCCTGAGCCTCTCAGTGTCTTAAATAAACTGGCAGCAGTAGTTGCTTCATTTAAATGTATTTTCCTCCAAGGATTTCAAAATGATGTCAATGGCTCTCTTCTGCTCCCGTTTGATCTTCACAATAATCCTGAAAATTCACTTAAGCAGAAAGATAGTAAGTGGAAATGAGCCATAAAAATTGGCAACATACATGGGCCAAGCCTAGGTCTTCTCAATCTTAAAATTGGATCATCTGGATACCAAGGATGGATGAGTTCAAACTGTGGGCTCATTTCTAGTTACAAATTTGTACTGGTGGCACACACTTGTAATTTTTGACACTCTTTCTAACATATTCCGTTCTTCTCAATATCATTTTATTTATCTGGCCTTACAGCTTCATTTTCTTTCAATGTGTTTGACACAACTGACAGGAATGAGGAATGAGATTACACTGAGAAGCATCCCAGATGCCACTAACAACTGTCAACGACACATCTGAGTTTTCACAGCCAAACAACTTAAAGTGCTGTGTACCAATGAGACTGAAGATGACAAGGAGAAGAGAAAAGCAAAGGAGAAAAACATCAAAGATAAGAATGTAGCAGAGGTGAGAAGAATAAAAGGGCACTGAAGAGTACAAAATAAACAATATTCATGTGTAGTGATCTTTTAACTAATTGGTTTAATTAATAAACAAATATACCAGTTTTGATAATAACCAGCAATAATATATCAAAGGATTACTGGTTTGGCTCTTTTTTATTAGAGGAGAAACCTATAATTCCTTAAGCTGGGACAACCTATCAAAAATCACTTCCAGGTTCAGAGTGCCAGAGAGAAAACGGATAAATCAAACCATCAGGGAAGAATTACATCATTTCAGGAGCAGTGAGTTTACAAAGGACGATCTCCAACTCTCATGTCTCCTGCACTGTCCATTTTCCTTGTTTGTGTGACACAGAAGAGGATAAATGTGTTACACTAAGCAAGGGCCGTAGAACTACACTACTCCTTCTGATCAGCCATGATCTTTCAGCACTAGTTTTTTAAAATGGTAGATATTTTTTAATTATCAGCCTTCCAGCAGAGAGGCATTAACAAGTCATCAGTAACGTAAGCCTTCTGGACAGAGACTGCCACAGTCCTGACATTAGTCTGGAGCTTAGTTCAAGATTGAAGTTTT
The DNA here is from genome assembly GCF_001527695.2 of Protobothrops mucrosquamatus. Lineage (NCBI taxonomy): Eukaryota > Metazoa > Chordata > Lepidosauria > Squamata > Viperidae > Protobothrops > Protobothrops mucrosquamatus. The sequence continues at coordinate 193,547 of NW_015387121.1, forward strand.
ATTGGGGAATCATGGTGTAAAATAGTAAGTTTTTTTATTTTATTTTATTTTATTTTAGAATTTAAAATAGCCAGAGCAGATAGTCTCAGCATTTTCAAATGATACTCTGGTGTGGTGAAGCAGAAATTATTTTTAAAATGTTCCATATGTATAATACACAGTGATACTGAGAACATATGCGCTGCAAATTAGCTCTAGTTTGTCTTCTTTCACCGAGACACAGAAATGACCAGATGCAATAGTTAATTGCAGACATATCTTACAACAGAATAAAATAACTAAACAATAATGTTTGAGTAATATGTAGTATATATGTGTGCATTTCTGTGTGCTTACAGGCATGTTATGCATTTAGATACAAATTACATAACTAGACACCTTTCAATGTCTATGAATAGAGGAATATCTAATCATCCAATCCCTCCCCCCACAGAGAGAAGGAGGGCTAAAACATTTAATTCAGTGTTTGGAGTAGATTGTCTTATAAAAATGATTAGGATCTTGACTACTGTAGGTGAGAAATAATAAATATCAAATATATTTTCTTTTGAAATGATACCAGTTACCAGACATTTTCTCTAAAACAGAAGTCCTCAACATTTTTGGCACTAGGGACTGGTTTCGTGGAAGACAATTTTTCCATGGGGGGGGGAGGAGGAGCACACAACCTAGATCCTGCACATGCGCAGTTTCCCTTGCCCACCACTCGCCTCCAACTGTGCAACCTGATTTCTAACAGGTTGGGGACTCCTGTTCTAAAACATGTAACTACATGCTTTATTTTGCAAAAAGAAATATGCGTGCACATGGCCAAAAGAAACCATACTGTTGACTTTTCCTCACTGGAAAACTTCAGAGAAAGACTACACAGATTCCTGTTAGCTATTCTCATTATTATGCCATCGGTGGAGTTGTAATTTATAAACAATATAGTATAAGCAAAAGATCTATAGCCCAAAATGTCACAACGTAGACTTTGTTACTAGAGTTGGGAGTGGACAGGAAAATAATGAAGAAGAAAACAGAGAATTGGGGGTTCTGTCAAATCTTCCACAGCAGAGTATGATTAAGAAAGCAAGAATTATACAGATTTTAATTTTTGTTCATGTAAAATTAGGGATAAAGTACAGAATCTTGTAAACTGCAAGAGGAAATTCTTCTGTCCTTGTTTCTTAATGGGTCCATTAAGACAGAATGCTTTTGAACATTTTGAAGCTTTTCTTCACTGTTTTTTTTATATCCAGGACTGAGCTCTGGTGTTTGTGAAGTGATCTAGCCATGAACTCTCCCCTCCTATTAGAATAGAATAGAATAGAATAGAATAGAATAGAATAGAATAGAATAGAACCTTGGAGGTCTTCTAGTTTAGCCCCCCTGCTCAAGCAGGAGAACCTATACCTTCTCAGCCAAGTGACTGTCCAGTCTCTTCTTAAAAACCTCCAGTGATGGAGCACCCACAATTTCTGAAGGCAAGCTGTTCCACTGGTTAATAGTTGGTTATTTATTTCTAACAAACCTTTCATTACTTCCCAGTCTCCTCACAATCTCTCACAAATGCAAATGCCATCATATGAAATTATTTCTAATTTCAGTTGGGGGGAAATTATTCCAGCTTAAAAAAAGGAACAGATAGATACACCTGACAAGAGCAACCTTCACATTGCTAAGCTGGTAGGGTAGTCTGAGAAATGGGAAGCAGATAGTATGAAGACATTGAGAAATGAAGTTAGCTTAGATCAGGGGTGGAACGGGGCCACACAAGCAAGTGAAGGCACATGTGTGGGTTCTAGGTAGCTTACGAAATCATGCCTCCACCCAATCCATGGAAAAATTGTTTCAAAAAGGATGGGGACTGCTGGCCTAGATGGTTTAGGTGGAAGGGAAATGGAAACCATGATAAGGTTTTGAAATGTAAGCACTGTTGATGAGTTGAAGTGCTGCCATATTTGACATGTCAGAAAACTACACCAGCATGAAATTTGTTGCCCTATTGCCAAGTCCTATCCTGCCAATATTGCCTCTGTTTCAAGTCACTGATTTAGAAATAAAGTATTCCACTGATTCCAAAATATTGTTTCCCCTCCAGACCAAGCTGAAACTCCTTTATAGATGATATAATTTACTGGGAGTTTCTGAAAGTAAATCTGCCACATAGGAAGAAGTTGAAGGTGTCTTGAACATGACATTTCAGATAAGGCTTGTCTGGGGGCTGGGCTATATTTGGCTCACTTTAAATCATTTCTTTTGGGAGGATTTCCTTCTACAAATCTCAGAACCACTCTAAAAATGACAGGAACTGGAGGAGATAAAAGAAAATCCAAAGGGGAAATGAAATGTTCTCAAATTCTCTTGGATGGTCCATTCCCAAATATGTAAGCTTTGCACATTCCTAACACCAAGAAGTGGAGGCACAAAGCCTGATATATTTTATACCTGTTAAAATTGCATAGTGTCAAAATAAGAGGGAAAAACTATTTCTACCTGGGTAAAGCTATCCCTTTCATGGGCTTGGAAGGAAATATATGCTTGGCCCTCAGTCAACAACTAAACAAAAAGATATTCCTTGAGGATCTATTGAATTTTTTTATTTTTTTTAAAAAAAGAAAGGTTGTAGCGAAGCTAGAAGGAAGGAATCAACAAATTTGATGTTTCTGCAATTCTGACTTGACAGAAAACACAGACTTTCACTAAAATGTGATTTTTTTTTCCTTCAATCAATTGATTTTTATTTGGTCATTGACAAACAGCAAAACTAGAAAATCACAATGATTTAGAATTAAAAAAGGAATAAGAAAAGCTATTGTTCTAAAATACCTAAGAATGATTAGAAGAAATACTATGGCTTACTGTACAAACTATAGAACAGTATTAGCTATGGTCAAAGAAGTAAAAGCAGATTGATCTGATAATAACAGCTTAAGATAAACAAGTTTGAATGACCAGGATGTTTAATAAGGAACAGAGAGAATAATTCCTGGTGAGCATCTGGGTAGAGGGGACAATACAAACCGATGTGTTTCCATTGTTTCAATTATTCCTCCACCACATCTGGACACAGTCTCTGTTCAAAGGGGTTTTTTTGGTATCTCCCTTCAATAACAGTTGTTTGAAGGGCATTGAATCTGGCCTTGGCTAAGCCCCTTCAAAAATCAAAATCCAGGCAGAAGTTTCTGTTTTAATTAGACAAGCTTCACAATGGAACACCACTTTCAGAATGCAACAGGGTACTTGAAAAATTGATCTCAAAAACTTAGACTGTACTCTTTCAAGAGAAAGGAGTGGCCTGTAGGGGTCCAAATGAACTCCAAAAAGGAGTTGGGCTCAGATCGTAGCTGAAAATACTTTAATCGCTGCATGTATATGCTGAATTCCTTTGGGAAAGTAGAAAGATTGTAAAATCAGCAGTTTTTGTGTGTTTAGGGTAACATAATCGGTGTGAGACTTTTGGTTGCCAGATATGTAAAGGCTTGACTTGTTCTTTGGGTAATTATTTAGGTACCAAAAACGTGCCTCAGAGCACTTAGCAAAAAGCATTAATTTCTGGTAATTCTTCTCAACAATGCTCAGCAAATATATAAAGTGCCCATTTCAGGCCAATCTAGAGATCTGAGAAAATAGTATGACATCATCTACATACAGAAAAACAGTGTCTATTTCATTATTTTGGCAGATGAAAAAATGGACCAGTTTGTCTACAAGAGAGTTAATATAGAGATTAAAAAGAAGGGCAACTAGAAAAACACCATTTCTGTCTCCCTTCTTGACAGGAATTTCCTTGGTGCAGTGTCCATGTGCTTTACATTGCACCTTCATCTTTTCATATTCCATGAATATAAGGACAAGTAACCTTTTATTAACTAAGAAACAGTTCAATTTCTCCTATAGTTTAGATCTAGAGATGAAATCAAATCCACATCTAAGATCAATAAACACTTCTTAGAATGATGAATGATTTCCAGAGGAGTATTTCTCAACTAAATTAACTAGAGAATTAAACCATGGTCAATATTTAGGGAGATTCTCAATCAGCCAGGTTATGGTTGGACTTCCAGCAGTTCTAAGAAGGTTCCATACCCATTTGCACTATTCAGGTGACCCTGAGGGCACAGATGGCCTCAACGACTCTCAGAAAGAGGGCTAACGGCCAGATGACTGCAAGGAATATAAATCCTTCCATTCTCCACCATTCAGTCAGAAATGAAGAAGCTTCTTAGATGAGAAGCGAAACATCTTCAGGGAAAAATAAAGTCCAGTTGCCTTTTGAAAAAGCACCTTTGAAACAGTGTGGTCAATAATTAAGTAGCTCCTTCCTTCCTTCCTTCCTTCCTTCCTTCCTTCCTTCCTTCCTTCCTTCCTTCCTTCCTTCTTTCCTTGCTTCATTCATTCATTCTCAAACTGGAACCCAAATTATCAAAGTTGTAAATTCTTTCCCCTTTCTAACAACCTTGAAATTTTAGCAAAAAGGAAAAGCACAACAATATATAAATCATTGCATATATTATATTTTCTTGTACTTTGAAACTTCTCCCATTGAACTAAAAATGAACAAAAGCACACCCTTCTTTATTCCACATATTTCAGTAGACCAGACACACAAAAAAGCTTCTGGGTTTACTGTGTGAAAACAATCTGGCTGCATTATATTCAAATGACTTAAAATGAAACATCTGCCTATTCTTTCATTCATTTAGGATTTTAAATTTTGTTGCAATTATGTTCAAACAGAATCATTAGATAAAACAACCCAGAGCTACGTGAACAGATTGTCTAAGCAGTCTAATAATCCCAGATTGTTAGAACATGTGTGAGGTGCCATATGCACAAATTCAAAATACTCAGAAAGAATCTGAACAAATTATAAATATTTCAGGCATTCATCTATGTCCCTTTTGATAAAAAAATACATTCTAGAAGCAACGAACACCAAAGGTTCAAGTGAGACTCAAACAAAATCAGTGTTTGGGAATCTTGTGAGTGGACTTCCAGTTCTTTACCTTTTTTTTAAGCAGTTACTTTGAAAGCTCTAGTTCAGAAACAGGGCACAGAAGAAACCAATTTCTTAATTTAAATTATCCTAAGGATGGTGGTGGTGGGGAGAGTATATTCTAAGGAGGAATATTTCTAGCATTCTTCAAAATCATGAGTGAAAGCAAACAACATTCTGAGCAACAGGATACTGTAGCTTTGGCGCCTATCGCTCCAATTTGAGAACTGCATGCTTTTAGCCATTGTAGCAACAGTTCCAATTTACAAGTAAAATGTTTTGTTTTGTTGTTCTTTTTTTTAGGAAAAGAGATAAAATCTTGCTCTCGGCTTTCTCCTCAAGGGAAATAGATAAGTTAAACTTTTTTTTTTTTTTAGAAAAGTATGACATGGGCAGAATCACATCTTCCATCTTTTCTTCTATTTGCATATGGAAAAAAGGAAAGAATCATGCAAAGCAACCCCCAAATGGGCTGAAATGACCCAAGGTGAGCTAATTTGTCTTCTAAGAGTGGTAAAGTCCAGTTGGACCAAGTATCTTTAGATCAGGCCTCAGGGTCAGGCTTTGAGAAAGACAGAGTATATCAAGCTGAGCCCATGAGAAGTGGACAAGCTAAAGAAAGAGAAAGGGCTACTCACCATAATCTAATCTCTGTTACTCATTGCAAAGCCTAACTAATCCATCCTTGTTGAACAATGCCTACAAAAAAGCTAATGTATTGTGAGACATGGACACAGGGGCAAATTGGTCACTCGTCCCTCTATGGATGTCCTCCACTTTTCCAAGCTCTCCAGTCAAACTTAGAACATGGTGACCATGCCTTTTGAAGCCTCCAACCTTCCCACATATACACATTCATGGGGTGCTATAAGATTTTCTCCTGCTTTCCTGAGAAGATTTTGGTTACAAATCCCAGTGCCTTAGGAATATTTACAAACATAATGGAAAGCAACTGTGATTCCATAAACTTGTCAGATCCAGACAGGAAGACCTTGACTTTCTAATAACCAAGGTACAAGACAACTAGACTATATTTAAAAAAAAAAAATGCCTATTCAGCCATTTAATGAATAGTATTAAAATAACATAATGAAATTATTTACCTTGTAATTACAGTACTATTCTCAGTTCCGTATTCTATATTGAAAGCAATCCATTTCCGCTTATGTGGGATATGAATTAGTCATTTGTCTAATGATTCTATTAAGTCAATTAGATTTTTCTGCAACCAGCTCAGCCATTTCAGAGCTAAAGTATGCAATATCACTAAAACTTGGTATTTGAATAACTCCGCTAAAATTCTTCAAGTTAAATAACAAAAACAATACACATGAGGAAGGGAGGGCATAACTGCCAGATGCATCAGCTAGTAGATTTCAAGTTTTTAATGTTATTTATTAACAGAATATCTAGCCCTCCCCAAGTTGCCTTTGGGTTGAAATGAGGTTTTATAATCTCCGGAGTCTTTTCAGTTCATTTGCAGGTGGCAAATTAAATGACAGCAAACTCTTTTCCCCATATGTGGGAATCAATAATTGGGAAAGTTTTTCTACATCTCCCTGATGGCCATTTAACAGCTAGAACAAAACACACATAACCGACAGATTTATACGATCTCAAGAGAAAAACCAGAGTACTGTTGCACTACAGCACCACCACGACCTTTCTAATCAAAATCAGCCCCATATCACCGACAACCTAGAGGCATTTGAGGAGGGTGGAAAATATATCTCAAAGGCAGGATTCTGGAAAGGCCATCTTTGCCGATCTAACAGAAGTGACCTAATTTTCTGAAACCAGCTTACATTGTGTCGGACATTTTCCTTGCCAAGAAAGCAGCAGACATCCTCAGCACTTAACGGGCTTTTTCCTCTCAGGCATGTTTTTCCTAGCTGCCAGACATGCAGGAAACAAGCGATTCTTCAATGTGCCTTCCCAATTTGCCCTCCATCGCACTGCATAGCTCACTCCAGAGCCTCATCATAAAGCATACCGAGAAACTGCTAAGGCCTCCAGCAGCTTCTGCTCATTATCGCTACAGATTAATGTGACACTAATTGGTCCTGAGTCTAATCCTTTTATTGAGACTTTTGCAGGTATGGAGCTACAGAATAAAAGCCACTGAGCTATTAACTGACCACGGACAAGCACCAGCTATTTTCTTCCTTTCTTAATGCCATTGCATGCCTATTGCTTTCCAATCCACTTTTTCTTCAAAGGTCAGAATGGTAAAGTGGCAGATTTATTAGTTGCCACTTTCAAGGGGATTTTTTTTCCCCTTTAAAATGTTCATTATGAAGGAAAGAAAGAAATAGTTGTTAATGTAAGGAGTCCTAAATGTCAGATTGTTCTTGCTCAGAGTGAAATATTTCACTGTCAAGCTACTTCTTATGAATTCCCAGCATGGATGCTATATAACTAGCATGATATCAATTTACATAATTTCTCCTCTCAGAGAGGTTTCAAATACTAATAATATGCACACAAGATTGACTATCTAAATTTTAAGTTCCTTGTGCGGCTGTCTCTATGAAGTGACTTATCAAAAGACGTCCTGTGTTAATATTCATAAATTGAAAGTATTTGGTCATTTCTCAGAGCTTTCAGACCATTTTGTTGTTGGACTTTGAAAGGCAGCTCCATAAACAAATATCTGCATATTTTTGCCCTGCATAAGATTGAAAGAAGATGGCAGTGGAATACTAGTAATTATTTTAGTTATATCAGCAGTGAGTTGGAAAATTAAATTAAGTCAGGACTAAATAGAAGGAAGGTATTTTATGAGATGGAAAACTCTAACAGTCCGGCACATTAAGACCCATATTAGAAAGATGGGAAGAAATTGCTTGATTTTGCATTTTAATGGGAACTTGTTCTATCTATGCTCCCCCAAGTCTATGAATGAACTATAACGCAACTATATGGCAAAACCTGCACTTGTCCAAATACTGTGATGCAGCTAAACAATCCTGCACCCAAATGCTTCATATATTATGGGAAAGTGCATTTAAAAAGGTACTAAATTGAGGAAAATTGCTTTCAAATGCCTAGGGCAATTACTGTATACATTACTGGAAATGTACATCCAATTATGTTCAAAATTTCATTTGGATTTTCCTAAAAATACAAAGCAAGATGAACACTGGGCAGAGTAAACTTAAATTTTGAAAAAGTAGAAATGAGTAAAACCCAGTTGAATAGATTTACTCTTTATCAGTAAGTAATAGTTTGATGGTGACTGCTAAGATGGGCTTTTTTATGCAGCAGCAGAAGGAAAGCAGGATATTTTGCCAGTACAGTTTTAAGTTAGTATAACTGTCTGAGAACCACAGAAGGGGAAAAAAGTGGGAGGAATCATGCTAAATAAATGGAACAGAAGTAAAAAATAGCATTGAAAGAAAAATCAGATCTGATTCCAAGCCAGGAATAAAATGGAGGCTGCTTTTGAAAGAAGTTTCCTATTTATTAGTCAGCTGTCCCAGAACTGCATGCTGTTGCTGGTTTTGCTCATCAATAAATGGGAACCTTCTTTCAAAAGTAGCCTCCATTTTATTCCCAGCTTGGAACCGGACCTGATTTTTCTTTCAACAATAGTAACAAAGAAAATTGACCCAGAGTTGTTTAAGATGGGCAGCCATATAAATCTTTTAAATAGATAAATAAATTAGGGGCATTTAACAATAAATGTGGTATGATTGGGTGAACAAAAGAAAAACAGTGAATCTTTACATGTTGAAAGCACAAGGGGGTGTTTGTTCCAAGGGAAAGCTGGGATGATGATGATGAGGAGGAGGAGGAGGAGTATAAATATTCTAATAAAGAATATTTATTAATAAAGAATAAAAAAATTTAAGTCAGTGAGGGAATGGGATTAATTCCATCAAAAGGGATGGGCAAACTTCTTAACACAGCCTTCCTTTTAAGATAATAGAAACACACTAGACTATGAAAGAAAAATATAAAAGAGAGTTTATGCCACTTCCTTCATAATTAAAATCTAGGTCCAATCTCAGCATGAGATAGGGGCAGATGGTTGGGGCACAAATGCTATGGTGAAGAAAACTGGATGGGTTTCTTAAATAAAAGGAAGATACTAAGCAATAATTTTTACTAAAAGAAAACAAAGGGAATTACATCTCCTTTGAAGCTCAGAGGAACTAAATGGAGAAGGAAAATAAGGCCCCCACCAAAATTGTCCCCAAATATATTATCTCTTAAAATTTACTGCACATTTGTTAATAAGCATACATCCATTTTAGCTGTGTTCATTAAAATAAATATAACCTCTGTTTTAGCAAAATAAGCAAAAAAGTGGAAATGAATGATAGCATTCTATCGTTAACACTTTTTTCCATCAGGAAATGCACTTTATTTCTTCAGATAAATTATAATCTAGGAATGAGGCCCGGGAGTGGGGGGGCATCTACCAGTGAGGATAAAAAAAAAAGCCATCACAAAAATGTGATTGAGGCTCTGCCTTCTTTTTTTAATATTCCTCCTGAAAGGTTAAAGCTTTGGCCATATGATTGTGGCCAGATTGACTTTTTTTTGACACACACCACGCCTCCCTCCAGATGCCTTTGGTCTTAGCCCTGTGGCCCCTGAATTCCATTCATGGACTTGAACCATGTTTGACCACATTGCCAACTTCTGATGGCACAGTCCAACGGCAGGGCTTCCTATCAGTTTTAGGTGAGCAATCCAAAAGATGTAGCCTAAAAGTTAAGGAAAGTTCACATTTAACCCTGCTCTCCTCCCCCACCCAGGCCATAAAGATCTACATGGCATTAGGAACAAAAGCCAGCCTTCCAGAGCAGAAAAGGAAATATATGGATGGAGAGATGGAGATGCGTGTGTATGGAAAACAAAACTAAGATTGTCTTCCTGTCAAGGATAAAAGTAAGAGCTTGTTCTTTTTGAGGATAAAGGAAACCCCACCTATTCCAGAATCCCACGTTACATTTTTGCATGTTATATGCAAACATAGGCAAACACACACACTCAGGGAGAAAACAGATTATTTTGAGGTTATCTTCATAGATGGGATTTCTGTGAATGATGACTTCCCCTCTTCTATTTATTATGGTGCTTTTGTCCCTCCTATATCAAAGAACGGAAAGGTAATTTTCAGCAATGAATTATTCATACTCTGTGCTGTTGTGCCATTTGATATATTCTGAAATATTTAGGGAGCTATTTAATTCACTAATGATAAGTTAGCCAATTCTCAAAAGTGATAAGCTACTAAAGACCTGCATAAAAAAGCTGGTGCCACTTTTGATATATAGCATATGATCGTCTCAAGATGATGGGAACTTAGGCTTGGTATCTGTCTTAGGTACAGTAATATTTGGCCATCTTGTTTGGGTTGGGAAAATTAGCTGCATCAGGCCTGGCTAATGCTGGGATGGGAAACCACCAGGAGATCTCAGAATGAATGATAGATCAGGAATTTTGGTCACATACCAGAAGAAGACAATGAGAAGCTCTTATGCCCAGGAAACTGCATCAGGAATCTCACCTGACATAAAGAAGACAGTGCCTTGATCAACCCATGACAAAAAAACAAATAGAAGCTTTGTTCTGAATCATTTTTCATTAAAAAAGAAGAACAGAACTCCTAAAATGACTATTTTCTCTGCCATGAACTCTTGTTTTAGCAAGTTACAATGGTTATACTAACAATGCAACTTCCAGATTAATTCTATAAGTATCGAATCCAACTGAAATGATCACTTTCCAATCTGTTACAGATTATTTGACATGATTGCTTGTCAATTTATTTTAAATAATTAAATTATTTCATTTAGTTTTATATCACTTCCTATGTCAAGAATACCGTATCACAAAGCCCTATACCATGGGTGTCAAACTGTGGCCCATGGGCCGGTTGCATCATACGGAGACTGCACCCACCCCAGCTCCAGCAATGCAAAAAACATCGCAATATGTCGCGACACGTCACATGACGTGGCAAGTTTAACACCTAGGCCCTATACAATAGATTAAAATAGCAGATATAAATATTAAAGAAAAAGTATTCAACAATTAAACTTAGCACAGCAATCCTTTCCTAATTCTGGAGCATTATGTGATTTCACGCCTGGCACATCTCGTGATCTTGTGTGAGAATTTCTGAGATTTTGCTTTTCTTACAAAATGTAGGCCATTTTTTAAAAAAATGTTTCAACTCTGATGCAAAAGGAGTTCCCAAATTATTTGTCATCAACACCTGGAAAAGTATTTCTTGCTGTGGGATGTTTTTGTCAATTTCACTATTTTCCAGATTACTTACATTTTATCAGTCTTATACTCAGTCTTCAGTGACCACTGACAAACAAGCAGAGTTTGAAGACCCCGATTCCTTGGTCTTAGCCACCCCATTTTTAAAAAACCAATGAATTTCACCTGCAAAAACTGAATAGATAATTAAACAATATCCAGGCCATCTCCAGCTCCCTTAATCCTGGAACCTTATTGGAAGGGTCATGTAGGCCACTGAGTCCAAGTCCCTGTTCTGAGTAAGAATTTAAATTAAAGCATTCACGGCATTTTTACACTACTGTGCACTCATAAATGTATTAGCCCCACATATCACCCATGCCAAATCCATTGCTCTGAATTTGGGGCTGCTGCAAACCAAGGCATTCATTATCCTTTTAGAAGCCAAAGTACTACCTAGCACTAACTATCCTTTTCTTCCAGGGTACCCAAGAAGCAGGATACAGGATGGGGCTGAGCAGATACAGTAGAAGGAGGCTGGATTCTACATTGCTGGGGCAGATGATAAAGAGGATGTGCTTCAAATTCAGCTTAATAATATCCCAGAGAAGACCTATTTGGTTTCTCGTGCAAAGAAGCAGCAACTACCTGGTCTTTGCTCCTCTCAGAAATGTCAGCTTTGGTTAATACAGGTAGTCCTTGAATTACGACCACAACTGAGCCCATTGTCGCAAGCAAGACAGTTATCAAGTGAGTTTTGCCTCATTTTATGACCCTTTTTGCCACAATTATTCAGTGAATAATTCAGTTGTTAAGTTAGTAACCCAATTGTTAAGTGAACCTGGCTTTCCCATTGACTTTGCTTGTCAGAAGGTCGCAAAAGGGGATCACATGACCCCGGGACGGGGCCACCGTCATAAATGTGAACCAGTTGTCAAGTGTCCAAATTTTGATCACGTGACCATGGGGATGCTGCAATGGTCGTAAGTGTGAAAAACAGTCATAAGTCACTTTTTTTCAGTGCCATTGTAACTTTGAATGGTCACTAAACAAATGACTGTAAGTTGAGGACTTCTTGTAGTTGAATGGGGAACCACCTAAGAATATCAGGCTCATTTACTAGATTAGGAAACTTTTTAAAACTCTGAAGAGTGTGATAAAACATATCCCTGATGCTGTTGAAGCACACTGGAGCCATCACAAATTAAGTTTAACTTGAGGGTATCTTATGTTTTACAATGTTTTTATTGTGATGAGAAAAGTTTTAATTTGATATGTGAAGATTCAGTTGGACACTGTACAAGTATCTTAGAAAGCCAAAGGATACAAAAGCAATTCTTTGTTTTCTTGTACTCTTTATTCCTACAACACACACACACACACACACACACACACACACACACACACACAGAGACACAAACACAGTCAGCACTTTCTTCATGGTCAAAGATGCAGTTGGTGCAAAAAGATTGGTCTGGCCAACCTTTTCAGAAGAGATCCAGCAATAAACCTGTTTACCAAACTACAAATTCCCTTATAAAACTAAGAAATACTGCGACCTACCTTTCAGTTTTGTCCTTCCTTATATTAAACAAGTGTTATCAGGAAATAAAGAATCCCTTGTATTTTGCTCACTGGTGATTATGCTTAAGTGAATTATGAAAGAATTCAGATACATAGCCAATACAAGTGCATATGAGTGATATTCTAAGCCTTGAGTGTTACTTTATATACTGTAGGCTTGTCTGATTAAATATTCATACTGATCTGTCATTAAGGGATAACATGGTTAGCGGAAAGATTTTTGAGGAAAAAAAGGGGGGGTGTCTTATAGAATTGTGCTAATATACCCGGAAAACAAAATAGACCAAACAATCCCACTTTTATAATGGATTCTTACAAGACAACCTGGATCTATTAAAGAAATGAATATTTTATTGCAAAATGATGTAATTTTAATTGTATTGTGGTGCTACTTTTTTGACACACTTGAATAAGCTGTAACACGCCAACAACCAACTTAATGGTTGGTTGGTGGGGTATTACAGCTTATTCAAGTGTGTCAAAAAAAGTAGCACAACAATACAATTAAAATTACACAATTGATGGTGTGTTATTCAAGTGTGTCAAAAAAAGTAGCACAACAATACAATTACAATTGTATTGTATCCTAATGGTGGTGGACTCCTCCCAGCTGTGTGTGCTGGTGGATTTCAACTTCCATGCCTTGGGGACTGGGTCTAGGGTGGCTTGGGAATTCATGGCCATCTCAAGTTCTCATGGTCCCTCCCGTCACACACAGGGGACCACACATTCAACCTTGTTTTCACCTTGGAGCAATGTGGCTCATGGCCTGCCACTCAGGGCGTGATCCTTGAGTCCAGCATGATTGCCCAACAGTTCTGTTGATAAGAGCCATTATTAGAGCATTGGTAACTACAAATCTTAAGTGCTGGCCCCATACTAATGAAATACACTTCCATGCTTGATCCCCTGCTGATTCTTTTTAAAGGAGCCAATGCTGATTTTTATTCCGAGCGGAGTTTTTAGAGTTTAAGGTGTGTTCCTAAATTAAATGTTCCTAAATATTACTATTTTATTTACTGATCTTGTAAATTATTCAGAATTTGTGAAGGATTGCTTTGAAATGCAGCATAAAATAATTCAGGTAAACCACAAAGGGATGTTTGTGCCTTAATTTGATCATTGAATATTGTGCTTTAATTTTGGGTAGTGGTCACTTATATTGTCGGGTTTTTTTCCCTTGATGTACTGCACATCACTCAAAATTTGCCAAGGCTGGAATGGATGATAAATATTTGTAAAGCAAACAATAAAATAAACAAAGTAGAGAAAGGAAGAGGAATCTCTGTCCTTCTTCCGTTTATCTGAGTAATGTACAATGCTGCCAATAAAGGAAAATGTTTGTAGTTCAGGATTGACATGAGGGGTCCTTGGTGCTCTCTGAGCTTGGTTGTTTTCTTGCAGATGTTTCATTACCAAAACCAGGTAACATCATCAGTGCTAATAAGGAGTGGGGTTCACTCAGGTTTTATATTCTAATAGCTTACCCTGTCAGTTTTGGTGGGAGTGGTCTAGGTCAGGGGTCCTCAACCTTGCCAACTTTAAGATTTGTGGACTTCAACTCCCAGCTTTGCTGGCTGAGGAATTCTGGGAGTTGAAGTCCACAAGTCTTAAAGTTGGCAAGGTTGAGGGCCCCTGGTCTAGGTGGTTCTTTGGTTGGGCTTTTAGCTATTGCTAGCTTGTTTGGCAGTTCCTTGATAGGGGTGTTGTTTACTTGTTGATTGTTGGTCTGATGTTAATCTTGGTCTTAATTTGCTCATCTGGGTGTTGGTTTCTGGTGGGGAAGTGTTTTTTTGTTCTTGTTCTCTTTTTGTTCCCTTGTTGATTGTCTCTTTTGAATGGTATGAAGATGTTTATGTATGTGTGCCTGTTGATGTCTGATTTGTCAGAGTGCCAGGCTTCAAGGAATTCTCTAGCATTTTTTGTTCTTGGCCTGCTCTAGGATGGTCACAAGATCCCAGCTGAAACTATGGTTAGATCTGTCTGTGCGTTGTAAAATTAAGGAGTTTTCATCATGTCTTCAGACTGCCAGTTGCTGTTCATGAATGTGCTCTGCTAATCTTCTGCCTGTTTGTCCTATGTAGTGGCTGTGGCAGTGCTTACACTGTATGTTGTAGATGACTCCATTTTTTTCTTCTGGGGCTGCTGGCTCTTTTGGTTTGCTTAGGATGTTTTGGAGGGCTTTAATCAGGGCTTTTTTTCTCATAGAACGCCCAGAACAGAGTTTCGGCACCTTTTTTGGATGGAACCTTGTAGGGTAGGCAAGGCAGGTTGTATGACATGTGTGAGGTCCAGCACCTTTTTTTTTTTTTTAGAAAAAAAGCACTAGCTTTAGTAAGGTACAATGAACTAATAATGTACAATGAACTAATCTTGAATGTAAACAAATAGAATCATTCAAACACTTCTAATGTAAAATGTGCCTTAAGAAGCAAAAATACTGTCTGGACCTCTTAATCCAACTACATGGGGTGGGGGAGGAAATCGTCATCATTATATCATCATCATCATCACCACCATCCTTATTATGGTTTGTTGCACAATTGGTCAGATATTTAGACTAGATTTGGCATTTTTGTTCACCTATTGAGTTATTATATTTTTATCTTGCTTTTTTAATATATAAATCAAGATGGTGAATATATCTAAAACTCCTGCCTACTATAATGTACAATCTCCAGCTTATGGCAGAAAAGCTTTGCGTGGTGGTACATCTCTGATTAAAAGCAAATGAGAACTTTAAAAGCTGTTTCATTTGGGGGGGGGGAAGCAAATGTGTAGTGAACTCTTACTGCTTGAGAATTTGGTGCTGATTGCTGGTTCATTCTTCCAACTGCTTCAGCAGCTGGATGTCCCCCATTTACATTAATTTTGTTTGTTGTCCTCCTGCTGTTTGCAGCATGGGGTTGATTATTGACCCTGGACTCCAGGATGTTCCCATCCTCCCTGGGGCTTGGGTGATGTCCCAGCCTCATCTGGAGCAGCCAGCCGCTCTGCTATTCTCAAGGTCCCTGCAGGGCTGTTTCTCCTTCTTCAGCAGGTAGCACTGCTATTTGCTTGGCTTTCATTAAAGAACAGATTTTGGAATTAAGACACAATGTGGGTTTCCACATTCACAAAACAACAGTAATAAGGACCCCTCTTAAAAACTTTGGCAGTCATGCTTCTAAGACTTAGGGTTCCGATAGAAAGAAGGAAATGAGCATTTTGGGAACATTCAGGGCTTTTCTTAGCATGGCGAAGCTCGCAATCCCTGAAGTGTCCTGTTCTTTTGTATCCCTCTGATACTCTCCTGGATTGTATCCCTTTATAAAAATAGCATTGCTGTTGATCTGATTATCAAGATTTGTCAGCTGCTTTCCAGGCAATTAAAAACCGGATTTCAATAAGCAGGAGTTGCTTGCAGGAAATGTTGCAAGTCCTTGAAATTATGAGATTAAGTATTATAGACACAATGATAAGAAATGTGATTAATATCATTTTACCACCCAAAATGAAACAGCAGGCACTGTTTGCACTTAATAAATAAACATCAACCTTTAAAATGCAACTCAAAAGCCTGTCCGGAATTGCCTAACAAACTCTAAACAATAGATTACATTCTAATTACATTATTGATACACCCAATCAGATACAGACATGCAAAATTATTGAGCTGAAGGATTTGATTAGCTGAGAATCAGACAATCCATAGATTTCCTATATTGATTTTTCTCTTTCAACAGATCTACTTTGTATTTTGTGATCTTCTCCAACTATGGAGTCATTAGTCCAGTTCTCTGAATGCCACAATATATCATGTCTCATGGGACATTTACATTAGGCTTTGTCTCTTTGGAGGAGAATAAATCAGAGATGTCAGACAGCCATTCACTTCTAAGGCTGTGCAAAGGTGTAAACTTCATTTGTGTTATTATTGCCCAGGCACAAATGGAAAAGATTGCCTTGCCTGAGAATAAAACACAATTAATCAATAACTACTTATTTCTTTTGAGTGAGGGTAGGGAAGGAAAGGTTAACTCAAGGGCAAGAACAATGGAACAAAATTACTACCCAACTTCTTGAACTGAGTAACATGTAAAAACAGAAACCTCTTTACTGGTGTGCCATATTTAGACTATTACATTATCCAAAGCCTGTTCGGTCATTAAAAAAAATTAAGAATCAGAAAAAGCCATTTTTTCATGAGGTAATTTATTTCCTAGATTATTTATTTTGGAAATGTACATGCATATCTAAAATAATTCCCAATAAAAGCAAATGAATAAATATGCTATAAAATATAGAACAAAATATTAAAAGCTCATTGAAGAAAACTGGAACCAAATGCAAATAAAAACTAAAGTGCATCAACTGACTCTAATCTTCCTACATAATTTTTTAAATTTACCTAAACTGTAAGTAAACTATCCAGATGGTCTTCCTTGGACAACAAAAATTCCACTAGAAAGAAAATCATGAACTTACAGACACTCAACCAAACATTTGATGGGTATGCAAAGCAGAGCCCCAAACGGTTAACTTATAGCATACCAGAACAGCTTAAAAGCTCTTTCAGACAGCCAACTTAAAAGAACAATCTACCATCTTTCATCTGGCAGAACAATATGCCAGCATAAATTGTGCTAGCCCAATTGTTTACCTCTGTTCCGAAGAATAACAAGATTGATGAAAGATGTTGTCTTTAAACAATTACTGCCAATCCAGTTAAAGAAGAAGCTGGTGGAATTGCCCAGCTACCTTTCCCCTCCCACAGATCAGTGGAAAACAGCCACCAGTCACTCTCTCTAAAGCAGGGGTCTTCAAACTTGGCCCTTTTATGACTTGTGGACTTCAACTCCCAGAATTCCTCAGCCAGCGTGCCTGGCTGAGGAATTCTGGGAGTTGAAGTCCACAAGTCATAAAAGGGCCAGGTTTGAAGACCCCCTGCTCTAAAGTGAGGTTGGATGAAGAAAGGCAAATGCTTAGAACAATGCTTTCAGCCACTTGTAAAGCTACTCAACCAACAGGCTGCAGATGTGGAGGAGTACGTGAGGTGAAGTCGGAGGGAGTTTCTCTGTTGTCTCTCTTCAATACAACCACTCCTCCATACCTTGATCTGTGTCCTAAAGTTGCCTAGCTAACAGATCACAGGCACGGAGGATGGGTGTAGGAAAATGTCCCCCTGGGATTTTGAAGGAATCTTTGCCCAGGCCTATGGGGAAGAAGATTGATGCCCTGCCCTTCCTTTCTGTTCCTCTCTATTTTCTCTGCCACCATTGTTCCTTTGTCTTGTGCTGCTTTCATGTGTTTTGTATTGTTCTCTATTTGTTAAATGTTTTAAAAATTGTAAATTGCCCAGAAACACAGTTGCAGGCTGTTGGTTGCACAGTCAGCAAGAAGTTTAGATGAGATTTGGCATTGTTACCCAACTATTCATTCTGAAGGACTCAGGACAGGCAATGTTGCTGTTTGATATTAATATTTAAAGCTATTATGATTGATAGCACAGTCAGCCAGATGTTTAGACCAGATTTTTATCCACCTGGGGAGTCCTTCCCAAGAATCTGGGATAGACATATGTTATTATTTGATGGTATTAAAAGTAAGAACAGGAAAGTCGACGAAAGAGATAGAGGGGCTAATTCTGGCTGTACAAGACCAACCAGTATTCAAAATAATACAATAATGAGTGATCTCCATCCTTGACTAACACTGCAACAGAATAGCAGTGCTAGGTAAGAGTGACCGAAGATTCCAGTTCTGGATTCCAGGAAGACAATATCTCAAAGTTGCCATAGATAGCTCTGTGGGTACATAATTATGGTTTGTTCATATATAATATTATCACCATTCCATGGTACTCCCTAAGTTGACACATGCAAAAGTCAACAGCAAAAGTTGAAAATCTGTTGGTGATAGATTCTCTAAATTCTCTTTCCAAATTTAAATTGAACTACCATGCAGTACAAGACTGTCTCAAAAGAAACACTAAATTCATTTTTTCTGGAAGCTCTCATAAGACCTGACAAGCACCTTGAAAAAGTTCTTTGGTGTCACTTTCAGCTCAGGCAAACATGTCTAGAGAGGGCAACTAGAAAGAAGGAAAACATCTGCAATAGCTTTAAAAAAAATAGGAGAAACTGGGCAGATCATATCTGGTGAGCCATGGTGGTGCAGTATTTAGAATGCACTATTGCAGCTAATTCTGCCAACTGCCAGCAGTTTGATCCTGACCTGCTCAAGGTTGACTCAGCCTTCTATCCAGATTGTTGGGGGCAATATGTTGACTCTGTAAACTGCTTAGAGAGAGCTGTAAAACATTGTGAAGTGGTATATAAGTCTAAGTGCTATTGCTATTGCTATACTACAGTTAGCAAATATCTAAATAGGCAAAGGAGGATATGGACAATTGGAAAGGGAGACAAATGGGGTGAGGGAGGAAGACACACTGATTGTTTAACACTCTTGGCATCTGTAAACAAAAATTACAATTGAAAATGCAATAAAAATCTATTTATGCCTTCATATATATGAAAATACTTTTTCCAACATCACAAAGACTGGTTTTCCAATGGCAATATTTTTTGCCATTTATTTTCAACATATGCTAGTGATAATATAGAATCAATGATTATATGCTTCCTTAATTTCACCACAGAAAATATAGAAGTCATGTAATCTACAGATTAGAGTCTGCAGATTTGGAGGGGATGGATTGAAGCCAATTGCTGGAATCAGAAAATAAATTAAATAAAGTAAATCTAGACCATCACATCTATTGATCGATAAAAGAAAGAAAGAAGCAGACAATTTATAAAGTCACAGTACGTAGAAGTTTCAATCACTCCTGTTCTGAAAACAGTCTACCATGATAATATATTTTTTTAAAAAACTCAAAAAGCCAGACATTTGATTTGAAGATTATGCCTGCTGGACAGAGGACATACCAGACATCCAGTGATCATAAGTGAAACTTATATTTGGTAAAGCATGTCAGAAAGCACCCCTACTGGGTCAGTAGGAGAGAGAAAACTTTACCTTAAAATAGGAGCCCTAATGATCCAGTTTAAACTGCCTCAGATATGGACTGGGGAGGAGACAAAGGCAACATCTCAAGAACATGTTATTAAATAAACAGCAAGACGTGTTCAGAGGCATAGGAAGTGCCCTAACAAATAAATATTATTCCAAATAAACAAAACATATTGGAGGATAGTGGCCTCAGGTCTTCCACATTCCCTTTCATAATGTGTAAATCTTTTTTTTTTCATGCCAAGTGCTGTGGCTGTCCTTTTGAGCTGAGATCTGTGTTTATCTCAAAAGGAGTGTTTTTGTCAAGGGCATAGACATCTGCCATTTAGCAGGCTTGGATTTTTTACACAGATGGACAACTTTGCCTAGCCTTATTAAAAATGTGCTAATCTAAACAGCATTTTGCCATGCAAGGATGAAGATCGCCTTAGCGCAACAGCCCCAACTGTCCCGTTTTCAGCTGAGTTCGGGGTTTGTAGTGGAAACCGATCCAAATTTGTTAACCTTTCTGCTAATGGAACCCCATTCCTCCTGTCTGTTGTACCTCAGGCACACACATTTTAAAACATTGGGAGTAATTCTGCTGTAAGCAGAATTGTCATGAGAGTTGTGTTTCTTCAAGAATTGTTCTTTCTCTAAAAATTATTGGCTTGGTCCCAGGGACTAATATTGAAGGCAGGAGACATGGCCAAGAGCTGGAGGCCAACAATGACTAGCTAAAACTTACTTCAGGACAAGCCACATGGTATATTAATAGTAATAATGAATTTTCTATGTCAATATTTTGATAGATATAAAAAAGAGAAATGATAAAGATTCTTAGTCCTATGTGCAACAGTAGCGTTCCCCAACCTTTTTGGCACCAGGGACCAGTTTTGTGGAAGATAATTTTTCCACAGATCAAGGCAGGGGGAGGAGCCCGCAACCTAGATCCCATGCATGCAGTTTCATTCACCCACCACTGTGCGGCCCGGTTCCTAACAGGCCACAGTCTGGTACCAGTCAACGGTCTTAGAGTTGGGGACCTCTGTGCTATAGAATTACATAAAGTAAATAAATTTTTGCAAACACTTTTTCCATTCCTAACAGCAGCAATTATGAACAAAGACAAAACTAAAGGGGGAAAAATGCCCTTGGGCTAAATTAGCTTCATGAGATCATCATATAGGCAAAGTCCCTTAGCCACAAAGCCAATTCAGAACAAATGAAATATTTATTTCACCCTGAATTAGTTTTGTGAGGACCTGCAGTTTTGGCCAGAATAATGAAATATATCCTCATTATTAAGACAGAAGTTTAAAATGAAGGTGAACCATATATTTAGTTCTTATAAGAACAAAGAAGGAAGGCACAGGAACCACACTATGGACAGGACAGGGCAAAACAAACTCTCTCCAGGTTGACAAAGGAATGAAACAAGGCTGTTTACTTCCCCCTTATTTATGTATTCAAACGTGAGGTACTAATACTACTCTATAAAGCTTTAGTAAAATCACACATAGAATACTGCAACCAGTTTTGGTCTTCACACTATAAAAAAGATGTTGAGACTTCAGAAAAAGTGCAGAGAAGAGCAACAAAGATGATTAGGGAACTGGAGGCTAAAACCTATGAAGAACGGTTACAGAAACTAGGCATGGCTAGTCTAGTGAAGAGAAGGACCATGGGAGACATGATAGCAGTATTCCAATATTTGAGGGGCTGTCACAGAGAGGAGGGAGCGTCAACCTATTTTCCAAAGCACCTGAAGGCCAGACAAGGAATAATGGATGGAAACTGATCAAGGAGAGATTCAACCTGGAAATAAGGAGAAATTTTCTGACAGTGAGACCAATCAACCAATAGAACAGACTGCCTTCAGTTGTTGTTGGTGCTTCATCACTGGAGGCTTTTAAGAAGAGACTGGACTGCCATCTATCAGAAATTGTGTAGGGACTCCTGCTTGGTCAGGGGATTGGACTAGATGACCTACAAGGTCCCTTTCAACTCTGCTATTTTGTTCTATTCTATTCTATTCTATTCTATTCTATTCTATTTATATGCTGAATACATATTGAGGGAGGCTGAATTAGAAGGAAAGCATGGTTTCAAAGATGGAGGAAAAAATATCAGCAATGTGTGCAATGCTGATGACATTACCCTGATTGTTGAAAATGCAAATGAACTGTAAACTCAGTAATGCAGTCTAGCACTTTGTGGCATAGCAATGAAGAACCTAGAAAAGATTGAGATGCCTTGATATGTCCATACCTACAAATGTCAGAATTGTGCAGACAATGGGTTTCCCTGCGACATCCTATGTAAGTGAAAATTGGACCCTGAAGAAGCATGATTGAAAGAGTATTGACATGTTTGAACTTTGGTATGGGACAAAATTCCTGAGAATACCATGGACAGCTGTGGAAACAGACAAATGGATCCTAGACCAATCAGTCTGGAAATCTCATTTGATCCAAAAGACCAGGCAGAAATTGTTATATTTTGGTCATATTATGCAAAGACATAGGTCTTTTGAGAAGTCTGAATGGCTGAGAAAGATGGGAGAAAAGTTTATTCATTAGCATAATACAACAAGCTGCAAATTAGTCAACTGCATCATATCCAGTCCTAAAACCATATGGTCCTCTTGTGGTTTAGTTTACCACATGAATATCAATTTGGACTTGAATAAAAATACCTAAAGTAAACATGGGAGAACATGTAGGAACACAATCTTTTCATTTCAAGGGGTACCATCCTATCAGATACAAAATTGTTTAAGAAATAAATCTATCCCAGAATCCTCGTCTAGAATATACTAATCAGAATAAACAAAAGACCTCACAATTTATGTATTAAGATGAATAATAACACTCACATCATTTCTAAGTATGAAATGATGAAATTTTTAGAAATTAGGAAACTGTATTTTCCCAAATCTATTGGTAATAGTGTTTTTATCAATCTCTATTTGACAATGATTTAACAGGGATAATAGCAGGAGGAAGAACTAGATTCACCAGATGTGCCATTAAGAAAAGCTGAAAAAATATATTGTGGTAGCACTTCTGTTAGCTTTACATTCAAACACATTCCAGAAGACATCTCAAGAGACAAATCAAAGAATAAAAAATACTTATTTCTACTAACAGAAATAAAGGGGAAGAGAATTCAGTCATATAGATTGCGAACTCTTTTCACTCTATGGCTTATGGATTTTAAGTCTTTTGAAATTTGAAATTTGTTTCTGCCCTTTCAACCCAACTGACTTCATATTCTATAGAAACAAATCCTATGTAGCTACATATAGAATTGCAGCCTCTGAATAATGAAGGCCCATCATTTAGCTGGATTGGTTCCAGACTTAGCTGTATTTAGAGCAGTCCCACTGACCTCTGTGACATTTGAGTCAGCCTTTATAAAAATAAGATGCCTGTTTTTGCTAACTGTCCTCTAAGCATGACTATGTATACATCCCAAACCCCATCATCTATTAGCTTAAGCCAATAAGGTCTGTCCCTCACTTGTTCCTTATTTTGGCTGGGCTACCAAGCACCTTTGGCACTGCTCCTTCAAAGTCTCAGGTCAGGAACTTTTTAAAAATGTTATCTTACCCACTTTGAGATGCTTCATAGGGCTTGCAAGCTCTGAGCTGCGATTGGAAGAAAAACCTAAGTAAACAGAAAGACAGTAGGCCTGAAGGAAAAAAAAAAAAACTGTTAAGAGCGTGACTGCTGCTTTGAAGACATCCGAGGCCTCTGGGGCAGCTCCAGCCGTCTCTCTAGCCCAGCAGCTGTGAAGGGCATGAGGGTCCTTGTGTACATGACACTTCAGTTGTAACATAGTGCCACAGCAAGAGGAGGCGGTGAGTTGATGATGAGGATTTCAGGAAAAAAAAGTGCTCCACTTAGGCTTCCTGCCTGCCGTACCTTTTGTTGGCCATATGCTGCATTAAACAAGAGATATTATTTCTTGTAAGAAATAAACCTGGAATAGATAAAGGTTTAATAATTAACAAGAATTTGAGTAGGAACCTGGATGTGCAATGCAAATAAGAAAGGGAGAAAGCCGAAATGGAATTTTAAAAAAACAGTAGCACAATTTTAAACGCAGAAAGATTTTCTGAGGCCAAAATCACAATATCGGCTGCATGATCAAATGCACGTTTTTAGTTGGGGGGGCACGTTTCCAAATGAATGCACAAAGCATTGGGACCTTCTCTGGGGAAGGGTCAACATTCAAACTTAAAGATTTTTTTAATTCAAACCTAAAGACTGCCCCCGGAGCTGCTGATACAGTTCTATAAAGGAATTATTGAGTCTGTCATTTGCACCTCCAAAATTGTCTGGTTTGGTACAGCAACCAAACAAAACAGACAGATAGTTAAGACTGCAGAAAAAAAACAATTGCAACCAGGCTGCCTTCCATTGACCCACTGCATGGGTCAGAAAGAGGGCTGTGAATTTATCTACAGACCCCTCACATCCTGGACATAAACTGTTTCAACTTCTTCCCTCAAGACAATGCTCTAGGGCAGGGGTAGGCAACTTTGGCTCTTTTATGACTTGTGGACTTCAACTCCCAGAATTCCTGAGCCAGCCATGCTGAGGGGAAAGGGAGAGTTTCCAAGCTGAGCCATGCTGGCTCAGGAATTCTGGGAGTTGAAGTCCACGAGTCATAAAAGAGCCAAGGTTGCCTACCCCTGTTCTAGGGCATTGCATGCCAAAACAACTGGACCCAAGGACAGTTTTTTCCCCATGCCATAAGTCTGCTAAACAACTAATTCCTACAATACTGTCTTATGTCCCTGGGATGTCAAACCACCTACTAGGGCTGTATTACTACTATTCTTCTCACTTTTTCTATTACCTACAGTATTTCCTTAGCTTCCTATGACTGTAACTTTGTTGTTTGTATATTATGATTTATGTTGATTGCTTTTATTAGTATCCTAGTATGATTTCTGTTGATTGCTTATTTAGTATTCTATGACTATCACTGAATGTTGTATCTTAAGATTTATGATGATTGTATTTTATGATTATGATCATGATTTATCCCTTGTTGCTTCTATGTACACTAAGACGAATTCCTGGTGTGTTCAATCAAACTTGGCCAATAAAGAATTCTATTCTATTCTGTTTTGAAATCTGACACTGGTGGGCAAAGTACAAGAAGAAGGCTCTGAGTCTTTGCTGGTATGATGTACATCAGGCAAGCCAACATTAAGGACATTTCATAGTTTAAATGATGCTGAAGACTTTCCCTTTTACAAACTCATCCTCTCTTTCTTTACAGGTTTCCATTTCACTGGGCTGTCTTCTTTGAACCGATTAGTAGCTACCGACCCTCTACAATTACAGCTTATGTTACCAGAGCTAAACCATTTATTGATATTTATTGACATTGATTCTGAAGCTGCCATTTTGCCAAATCAGATGTGCCCTTATTTTATTTTTTGGAAATTGCTTCTATTTCAAATTTGTTGTTACAGTCACAACAATGTATGCAGGACATAATGGTTCCTGCCACAAGCCGAGACTTTTTAAAAAATATTTATTTTATTTTAATTATTGTCCAGCTTAAGGTAACTCAAAACTAAATTCTGAAGGAACTTTGTTTCATATTCTTGAATTAATCGCCTCCAATTTCTAGTGATTTTATAAAACAGGCACATTTAATTCCATTATATCTTCCTTTCTTGGAACATATTTTTTCAAACTTGCAGTATTCCAGACTTATATACTATACTCCTCCCATGAATAAGCCCAAATCATTTCATTGGATTTAGGGCTGAGCAAGAAATAAGTACATCAATTTAAAAATTATTTTTACACCTATATACAGTATTGTATACATACACACATACACAAATTGGTAGAAACATTCACATTTTTAATGTTAATTTGCAGGTAACAAACTACAAAAGCAATAAGCAATTAAATTAGGGCCATTTATAATGGAAAAGATGAACTTGCTTACTTATTCCATAGTTCTTGAAATCTGGGTTTTCTTTTCACGTGACAGCCACTCTGATTTCTTCCATCTTTATTTTGTGGTTGAAATTTGGGCATTACAGAAACACCTGTGGGAAATCCTAATCCAACACAGTTGCAAAGGGAATCAGAATGCTTATAATATTCTTATTTAATTTTTTGTACTGGTTTTGCTCATTGATTCAACATTTTATTCTCAAAGAAATGACATCACTCCCCTTCAGTTGTACTGAGTTTACCTATTGTCAGTTTAGTACTGAAAGGGTTCCCTAACTTCTCTACAAACATGCGTGTCTTCAGATACCCCAGAGGGAATGCCTATCCTACTTAAGGTACATTGATTTGAGGGAAGAGGGAGAGGACATGGGCAATTGGAAAGAATACACTCACTATGTAATATTCTTGGCATCTGCAACAAACATTACAGTGAAAAAATGCAAAAAAAAAAATACTTAGGCCTACATGTATATGAAATTATTTTTTCCAGCATCACAAAGGGTTTTTCAACGATAGTATTTTTTCAACAAATCTTTATTTTCGAGAACATGCGTTAGTGCTAATACAGAAACTATAATGATACACTTTCCATATTTCACCACAGAAATATATGATGAATCATGCAATCTACAGACTTGAGTGTTCTTAGATTGAAAGGGCTGGATTGAAGCAGTGGTGGGATTCAAATATGTGAACAACTGGTTCTCTGTGTGGATGCTGCTTCCGGAAGTCCATTCTGGGCCTGGGCAACAAAAATTAGCTACCGGTTCTGCCGAACTGGTGCGAATGGGCTGAATCCCACCGCTGATTGAAGCCGTTTGCTAGAATCAGGAAATAAATAAATAAACAAACTAACTAACTAACTAAATAAATAAATAAATAAAAAAGTAAAATCTAGGTTGACAAGACTGTTGAAGGATAAGAGAAAGAAAGCAACATTTACAAAGCCATAGTCGAAAATTAACAAAAACCAAAACCAAGATACTCAAAAAGCCAGAAGACATTTTAAGGTTATTCCTGCCAAATGGAGGACATACGGAGAACAAGGAGGACATGGCCTCCTTTTGCTGGACATCTGCTAATTCTAATCCTACTTCATACCACATTGGCAGAGACGTACTGGAGACACACAAATATCATGCATAGTGCATAGGTAGCCATTAGGATCAACGTGTCCTTTATTATACTCTGCATAAATAAGAGGTTGGTCCATTTCAACTGCATTAAAAGTCTCAGTCCCCCAAATTCATTCTGCTTTAAGCAAAGCCATTTACAAAACTTCTAAACTTTTAATACATATCAACAAACTTTAATGAGTATATTGAATTGTTTTTGAAAACAAGTATGCAGATATAAATGAAGAGCCTTTCAAAACAATAATACAAGAAAAAAAAATACAACTCTTGTCCCTCTCTTGAGAAAAGGGAGACAGATATGTGTGCTTACTAAAATTAATCTGAGCATGACCGAAATTCTCTAAAATTTGCCACACCTTGTCCTAGAGCTGCAACCCACAACTGGACAAGTAAACCCACCAACACACACACACACACACACACACGAATCCCAGATATCTCTGCTTCTGCCTCATTCCAGTTTCAAATGAGCTTGTGAAGGAATGTAAACGGATCAATTGTAAGAGATCCAAAGTCATACATTTAGTGAAATGGCTGGAGATGTGAACCTGAGATTTATTTGATTGTTTCCAGTACCTGCCCAGTAAAATGATGATCAACATTCAAGAACATTTGGTGCAACCCTTTCTGTTATTGCTGTGTGGCTTCCATTTGCACTTGCCTTTCCAATAACTATTCTCCAAAGAGTTTTAAAAACTGCTTGAATGGTTTTAGTGAGTCTCCCAGCTGAGGAGCACACATGTCTCTGTGTGTGTGTGTGGTGGGCATATTTATCCTCAGTGTTATTTCCCAGACTTTTCACACATCTGGAGTCAGTTCAGAGGAGGGCAATAAAGGTGATTAATGGTACTGAAAACACATTCCACAAGGAACCAGGCAAATATAGTTTGGGAGAAGGCGGCTGAAAAAGCACTTGATATCAATCTTCAAATACTGTCAGGAAATGTCACACAAAGGTCATTGTTGGTTTTGATTCCATGACAGTGAAACTCATCATTTAAAGCAGGGGTTCCCAAACTCTTTAGCTTATCAACACCTTCATGAGATTTCAGATAATTCATCAGCCCTAAAACTTTTATTATATGAAAATGATGTAATAAATACTACATTAATGGTACTATGAATAATAACAATAAAAGAGACAATTCAAGTCCACACCATCCAACCCAGGATCTTGCCACTAGGCACCTCACCCTCAGGACTAGGACTAGGGTGGAGCTCTATAGGAGCCCTGGTGGTACAGTGGTTAAAGAGCAGTATTGCAGGCAATCTCTACCCACAGCCAGGAGTTCAATCCTGACTGGTTGACTCAGCCTTCCATCCTTCCAAGGTCAGCAAAATGAGGACCCAGATTGTTGGGAGCAATATGCCGACATAGTAAAGATATTACACTGGATACACAAATGAGACTGGATGATGTCTTAATAATTAAAAGGGATATAGAAATGGTAAACCAAAAGAACAACTTGGATAACTTTCTTATATTGGATTTATAAGAGATATATTAATTCTGAAGGATTTTGTGAGAAAGGGCAAAGAAAAAAATGGAAAGAAAAGAAGCTACAGCAGTGTTTCTCAACCTTGACAATTTTAAGGCATGTGGACTTCAACTCCCAGAATTCCACAGCCAGCAATGCTGGCTGTGGAATTCTGGGAGTTGAAGTCCACATGCCTTAAAATTGTCAAGGTTGAGAAACACTGAGCTACAGGTTTTTATTTGAAGTGGTTAAATTTCAAGATTGTTAAAAGGAAGGAATATAAAGTTAGTTTATTTGACCAAGGTTAAAATAGATATGTTGTTATATATGGTAACTCTTAATGGACTTTTGCTGTGATCAGGATTGAATAACGAGTTATTAAGGATCTGTTTATAGATAAGACATGAGATATGAACTGAAGAGGTTGTTGCATGTAGAAGGTAATAAGTTGTTAACACTGTTTATACTTATAACAAAGGGGAAAGTACTTCTTTCTATATTTCTTTCCTCTCTTTTTTGCTAAATTCTATTTTTTTTCTTTTTTCTCTATTTTTCTTTCTCTATTATTCTTTTTTTCCTGCACTTTCTAATTTTTTTTGTTCTTTTGTAGTTTGTATTAGTCTGTATCTATTTAACTATAATGTTTAGTGAAATCATTATATTGATAGAAGAGAATATTTGTAGCTCAGCGTTGAACTGTGGGGTCTTTGATGCTCTCTGAGCTTGGTGGTTTTCTTGCAAACATTTCATTATCAAACTAGGTAACATAATCAGTGCTAGCAAACTATGATGTTACTAGTTTGGTAATGAAACATCTGCAAGAAAACCACCAAGCTTAGAGAACACCAAGGAACCCACAAAACCATTGCATATACACCCCTGCGCTCCAACACCACAATAAAAACTGACAAATACAAATACAAAGTTAGAATGGAGAGGCTTAAAGTAACTAAACTGTTTTAGAAGAGCTGGTGAAGAGAAAGAGACTGATAATTAACTACCATTTAATTAGAGGATTTGGAGTATTAGACAATGATCTTATGAGTCAATTAAGAAGATGTAGGAGAAAGTGGACTTTCAAATA
Organism: Protobothrops mucrosquamatus; assembly: GCF_001527695.2. Classification (NCBI taxonomy): domain Eukaryota; kingdom Metazoa; phylum Chordata; class Lepidosauria; order Squamata; family Viperidae; genus Protobothrops; species Protobothrops mucrosquamatus. The sequence continues at coordinate 223,021 of NW_015387121.1, forward strand.
ACATTGTCCCAAGTAACTTTTGTTAAATTCAGAGTCAGTATGTACAAATAGGAAAGATATGTCCTCAATACATCTGGTTATACAAGAGGGAGGAAGGGAAGGAGGAAGGAAGGAAGGAAGGAAGGAAGGAAGGAAGGAAGGAAGGAAGGAAGGGAGGGAGGGAGGGAGGGAGGGAGGGAGGATGCTACTGCTATACAGGAGTCAGCTGCTGCCACTAACATTTTCATCTCAGTTCGATGCCTGGAAGCAGGCAAGCAGAAGCCATCCCATGTGACAGAAGTGTAGTTCTTGAATGACTCCATCAAGTTCTCCATCCAGATTGCAACTGTTTTCCCAAATTTAAATTAATTGTATCCTGCAGAGTTGTGCAGATCTATTCAGTAGAAGAGGTGTCTGCAAATGATAGTGTTATCTGGCTGATAAGTTTGCAATGATGATTAAAGGCCTGGAGACTAAAACATATGAAGAATGGTTGCAGGATTTGGGAATGGCCAGTCTAGAGAAAAGAGGGAGGAGGGAGGAGGACATGATAGCAGTATTCCAGTATCTGAGAGGCTGCCACAAGGAGGAGGGAGTCAATTTATTTTCAGAGCACCAGAAGGCAAGACAAGAAACAATGGATGGAAATAATCAAGGAGAGAAGCAACCTGGAATTAAGAAGAAACTTCCTAACAGTGAGGACAATTAACCAGTGGAACAGCTTGCTTTCAGACCTTGTGGGTGCTTCATCACTTGAGGTTTTTAAGAAGAGACTGGAAAGCCATTTGTCTGAAATGATATAGGGTCTCCTGCTTGAGCAATGGGCTGGACTAGAAGACCTCCCACATCCCTTCCAGCTCTATTCTGATTGAGTGATTGTGTTCCAATTGTCTGATGATGTTTATCATATATGGGGCCAGTCCTAATACAAGAAAGAGAAGTGGAATTTCTGGGAATGTCCCAGTTCTCCTTGGTTGTTCCTGCTGTTCCTGTTTGTGAGAGCTTGTACCCAAAGCACATTTTTTCCAATAGTGTGACTGTGGTGGAATTGTCTATGAAGGGGGAGGTGAAGTGATAGACTAATGCTGCAGGTTCCAAGCAAGGAGGGAGCACATTCCAAGGAGAGGACTGAGACAAAAGACAGCACAGTCCAGAGCCAGATTATAAGAAGAAGAAGAGATTTAGGATAGCCACTTCCTAGAATTTCCCAGATCAGTTAGGTTAGGATAGTATAAATTTAGTCTGAACTTTGGCTGAATTGTTCTGTGTCTTTCTTGGGCTAGGCCTGACAGTAATAGTGACCTTTAAAAAAAACTTTTATTTGTTTAATATATACAGTAAAACAGAAGAGAGGGGAAGAAAGAGGAGAGAGAAAGAAGCCAACAGGGGGAAAGGAAACAAGAAAATCATATTACATTACATGTAGGAAATTCTGCAGCCTGATATGGAAAGCCTTGACTATATGAGATAATGTTGATCAATCTTTCTATTACACTACTAGGGAGCCAGCTCATAAAAAGAATGCAAACACATATGGCTGAGAGAAGATGGTAAATCTGAGTTTGCATAGTCATTCCAATGCTAGACGTTTGGGCAGGCATCCCACAATTGCATTGTCCTGGAAAGGGTTATAATAAAGCCTTGGCCCATCTCTCTATTGATCATTGAGTCAGCAGCTGTTTGGTCAGCCTGTCCAAACAGACTTGCCCAGATACAGGCCTGAGTTGGAAGTTGGTATATGCATGAAGGAAGATGGGGGTGTTCCTGTCAACTCTGCCCCCTCAGTCTTCCTCAGTTTCCAGCTTGAGTTTTGTTTCCTGGAGGGAGAGTTGTATCTGTGTGCAGGTAAATGTAAGTGGACACCAGCTGAGAGGATGGAAGTGGCAGGAATGGGGTATCTGATATCTCGCCTTCCACATGAAGGAGAGGTCATTTGAACAGCATAAGACTCTGGATGCATTTACCACAATTATCTCTGTGGAGAGGAAAGTAGGATGCTGGGCTTTTGTCATCACATCGGCAGCTTGAGTAATACCATCTGATGGTACCTCCCAAATACGGCAATGTATTCAAAAAGAAAAGCTCAGTGTCATGTCAGCCTAGTAGGAAGCCATGACTCAGTTTTCACCTGAATGCTGTCACTGCAAGGAAGGTCGACGCGACCTTGCACAATACATCAACTTACAAGCAGGCGGTTAATCAGAAAGAAAGAAATTGCCTTGAGAAATGTCTTCCTTCGAATTGGTTCTGTAAAGTGTTCTACTTCATTGGTTTTCTTTTTCTTTTCTTTTTTAAAAAAATCAACTCATCATACATATAGTTGTAATTCATTGTGGTCTGATTATTGGAATGTTAAACTTAGGGCCAGGAATTCAGAACTTCTGACACACACGTCATGTTAAGTGTGCTTTGCTAATTGAGTTCATATAACATTCTGAGGCTAAAATCAAACAGGCCACTTTATGTTCCTATCATGTTTGTCTATGAACAAACAAGCCAGCTGATCGCAACATACAAGGGTTTGTAAAGAGAGTTTAGTGAGAGATTCTCTAATCCTTTCTTCTACAACAACAGCATAGAAAGTCCTCAATTCATGACTGTAATAGAGCCTTACAGTTGAAAGTCATGATGGCCATTATGTAGGATCCTTCCCAATCCTTGGTTTCCCCAATATGGTTGTTTAACAAGTATGAGTCATTCAGTGGAAGAAAGAGTGCCTCAGGGGCCCTTGGGGAGGCTCTGGAGGCCTAGCACAGGCCTTGCCCCAGTCTCCCCAGGTCTCCCGCCATCCCCTGAGGCACCCCATGCTCTGCTTCCCACACCTCAGAGTCCCCACAGGCCTTGGGCCTGCTTCCCACCTCACACCCCTCCTGCTCATCCTGAGTCTGCCATCACACACTTAGCTTTTGAAGATTTCCAGAGCTCCAGATGTCACATTAGGGAAGCAAAGCAACTAGCTCCATTGCTGAGCCACATGGCACAATCCCTACCATTTTCAAGGCAGCTGAATGGGATTGTGGATATATCACCAGTCCCCTGAGACACACACACACACACACACACACACACACACACACACACACACAAGGCCTAATGACAAAATCTGGTCTTGAGGGACTTTCAGAAAGTGAAGTACTCTAAAAGGATCTCTAAATATTAAGGGAGTGGGCATTGAAATGACAGATGTTATTTAACACCAGAAAGGGTAAAGCAATGCACATTAGTATCAAAAATCCTAACTATTCATACAAACTATTGGGATCTGAGTTAGTACTAGTGACTGTCATGGAAAGAGATTCTTCATGAACAGTTCAATGAAGGTGTCAACATAGTGTGCCAACAACATGTTAGGGATAATATAGGAAACTATTGAAAACAGAGACGTCAGTATCATAACACATATAAATCAATGCTATGACTACATTTGGAATACTGTGTACAGATCTTGTCATTACACCTCAAAAAGGATATAGTGGAGCAAGAGTAGTTTCTGAGAAGAGCAAATAAAATGATCCAGGAGATAGGGCAGCTTCTCTAGGAGGAAAGATGGTGACAGATGGGACTTTTTAGTCGAGAAAGGAGGCGAATGAGGGGAGTAATGATTTGAGGTATGCAAAATTATGGATGCGATTGTGTGGATAAAATGGACAAGAGGAAGCTTTTTTCTTTTTCCCATAATGCTTGACGCCGTAGAGAACATCTGATGAAAGTAAGTAAAGGAGCAAATAAAAGCAATACAGTTGTTGGTGTCTATTGTTGTCCACTCAGTCAAGAAGAAGGTGCTTCCCAAAGGCAAATTGAAGATCTTTCAAAGAAGCATGAAGTAGTAGTGATGTGGAACTTTAATTATCCTGACATCTGTTGGGAAATAACGATGCCAAGCGTGTCCTTCCAAGGAAATCCCTGGCTTGTCTTGTTGACAGCTTTTTCCTTTTCCTTTAGAGAGTGGAAGAAAGCTCAAAATGATCAATTATTATTGAGTTGATATTAACCAATCGTGAAAATTTAATTGCAGAGATAAAAGTGGCAGGAGCACTAAGAGAAAGTGACTGTATAATGTGGAGTTCTTCATTTTTAAAGGAAGCTAAAGATAACTATTATTATGCAAAGCACTCTGGAGAAAGTGCTAATGATGGGAAAGGAATGAGAACAACCAGCAGTAAGATGGACAGAGCCTGTTACAGGGAGTCCTCGACTTACAACAGTTCATTTAGTGACTGTTCAAAGTTACAACAGCACTGAAAAAAGTAACTTATGACCATTTTTCACACTTATGACTTGTAGCATCCCCTTGGTCACATGATTTACATTCGGATGCTTGACAAGTGGTTCATATTTATGACAGTTGCAGTGTCCCGGGGTCATGTGATCAACTTTTGCAACCCTCTGACGAGCAAAGTCAATGGGGAAGTCGTATTCACTTAACAACCATGATGCTAATTTAACAACTGTGGTGATTTACTTAACAAACAGGGCAAAACTCACTTAACAAATTTCTCACTTAGCAACAAATGTTTTGGGCTCAGTTGTGGTCATAAATCGAGGACTACCTGTACAGTAGTGATGGGTGTACTCTTGGAAAATCTGAAAGATCAAGGGACAGATTGTCATCTATGTGGTCATTAAGATTCAACAGCAACTTGATGGCATGTAATCTATCTATCTATGGCATGTAATCTATCTATCTATCTATCTATCTATCTATCTATCTATCTATCTATCTATCTATCTATCTATCTATCTATCTATCTATCTATCTATCTATCTATCTACAATCAAAAGTTGATTCTAATCACCTATCTAGGATTTTCATAGATTAAGATTTTCATAAACTAAGAGCAAGGATAAGCAGGATACCATGGCAAAAAAAAGAGAGTCAGAAGTAGATGTGGATGCAAAAAAGGCAAACACCATTTGAGATAACATCAACTAAAGGACAGTTTCCAAACCCTAGGAGATTATTGATACATTTTAATCCCTGTTAATTCTATGTCTCCTGTTTGCAGCATCTTAATTTAGAGAATTTGAAAAGGCAACAGTGATGATAAGGAAAAATGGGAAGAAAGTTTGAAGGAATTAGAAATGTTTAGCCATACATTCAGCTATATAAAAGGATGACAAAGAGAGTATTCAGTTTAATTTTTCTATCCCTCTTATTTCATTCCTTCTTTTATTTAACTTTATAACTTTACTTATTCTCAAATGGAATAGCATGAGGGTTATCCATGTATGTAACTCAAGAGAGTTACATACTGTTTCCTCGCCTAGGCAACTTCCAGAGCTATTGACTTCAACTCCCAGAATTCTCAACAGTAGTCATGAAAATTGTCAAGGTTGAGAAACATTGAAAAATCATTACATGTTATAAGAAGGCAGATTCTGACTGAGTGTTAGAAAATTAGTAGTAGAACCAATTGTCCTTACTGAATACGATCTGTTGGAGGTTAGAAGAAACATATCTCACTGATGCTGTAATTTGGAGTCCTGCATAGAGCTGGGGCTTTGATTCATTTTTCTACATCAATGTTTCTCAACCTTTGCAATTTCAAGATATATAGATATTCCCAGAATTTACTGAAGTTGAGAAACTCTGATCTACATTGCTCCTTCCATGTGATTCTATGGACCTCCGTTCTCAGTTCTCCATAGAGGAATAAAATGGTGAAAATTTGATATTATGGGATGGAATATAGAACCTTGCTTCCAGCAGCAGGCCATAGCTATATCTGAAAAAAATGCTCAACATTGAAAAGAAGAACTTCATCTAAGTTTTAAAGCACATCTTTAACATATCTTAGAACACCATATCTTATTTGTAATTGAGCCATAACTACTTCAGTTCATTTTTGTCAAAACTACAAAAACATAAGATATTCTTAAATTTTGCATTTGAGCACAAAATTTTAAGAAGGAAAACATTATTTCTGAGTAAGCAATTTTAAAAAGTTCAGAACACTTAAGGAGAGGAAGGAAGCTAAGTACTTAACAGTTGACCATACAATTTTGCAGTTAGATGGTATTTGTTTGCATAGGCTTCATAATAGTATATGCAGTATGTAATATATTTATGAAGTTATAAATAACAGATAATTTATAGATATTAATAAATTTAGTAAAAATCTGATAAATGGAGACAGTAAGTAGAATGATTTTACTCATGATATATTGCAACCCATAATAGGTCCATGACACCATGCAACTACATTTTATGCAGCTAACCTTGGGACTATCACTTTTCCACAGAAAAAAATATTAAACTGTTGGGAAAATTGGAGAATCTTTCCAAAGATAACATTATAGTTTTGCAAGCAGACTATGCTGAAACTATGTGATTCTTTATTATGTGTTTAATTATACATTATAAAGATGGAAAATCTTTTGCAAGTGACTGAAAATTAACCTCTAGATAAAATTATATTGGTAATATCTGATTCCTCATGCATGAACCTAAAACACCAAAGCTGCATTTCGTAGTTCTTTCCATATTCTTCTCTTAGCTGCATCCTGTTTGCTATTTCTGTTTTAATTATCCTCTTTCCAAAACATTTACTAGTAACTTATTGATAGAGCTTCCGTCTGATTTAGGAACAATTTTCAAAACATCTTTAATAGTCTCTCTGCATTTAATGGAAATCCACAGCACACAAAATCTCAAGGACTTTCTCTTTATAGAAGGATAGAAATTATCTGTTGTCTCCCTTAAAATCTATTTTTGATGTTTTTGAAGAGAACTAGAATAAAAAATAATTTTCGTTGTCCAGAATTTCCATTATAACATCCCAGGTTTTGAGTTTGGAGCACCCTTTCATTGGTCCCTTTTAAACACTCTTTTCTTGAACTGTCATCTTCATTTTTATCTAATGACATTTTCTTCTGTTGTCTACATTTGGCAAAGGTGCAAGTCAAATAAACAGATTTTTTTCTGGCACATTTGTAAGTACCCACAGTGTTAAGAGTATGTCTTCTAAAATCTGATTTAAATGGTTGAAGTGTAGTTTAGCCATACAAATAACATATTTTCAGTTTCTAATTTTTTGGTTAGTAAATAAAATTTTCAGCATTTAATATTGCTGATCCTTGCAACTTTGAAAGCTCTGAACTCTCTCCAGGTTAAGAAAGATTCAATTGAGGATATCTAGTTTGGCCCAGCTTTTTCAGATGTTAGACAAGGCAACTTCTTCAAGATCCATCAATTTGATTTCTCTTATCTAAGATTAATCTATTTCAGTCTTCTCAGCTATTTGAAATGTAATACTCTGATCCTAAAGCTTCTCAGGTGTTATACCTCATAGCATTGGGGAATTTACCTAGGTTAATTTCCATCAACTATTGGGTTGGCCAGTTCTCCAAATATTGTTGAAATCTGCTACCAGAGACATTTAGACTGAGCTCAGCAAAGTCTAGAGAACTACAAATCCCTCATTCCTTGGAATTTACACTGAGGAGCATCAGCTTTCAAGACTTTTTCACAATTATTTGAGAAATGAGCCCAAGATCTATTACTTAAAAACGTATACTTTTTGAAGTCTGACTTATTTCAGAAAAAAATGGGCTACATTTTCTAGACCAGGGGTAGGCAACTTTGGCTCTTTTATGACTGCTGGCATGACTCTTTTATGACTGCTGGCATGGCTGGCTCAGGAATTCTGGGCGTTGAAGTCCACGAGTCATAAAAGAGCCAAGGTTGCCTACCCCTGTTCTACACTATATATTAAAATCAATATAAAAGGAGGGAGGGGGTGATGAATCTAGTTCGTTAAGTGGAGCTATTCACAGAATGTAGTTTAGAAGACCAGAGCTGCCATGGTAACTTCTTGCAATGACTTTGTGAAAGACAATTTTCTTACTTGCTTTGATTTCTCCCCCTGCCTGCTTGTTGTTCTTTGCCTTGGACCATTGCCAACGCTTTCCACTGAGCCAGATTTCTCAGTAACAATTTTATTTCCATTCTTCCTGTCACTGTACATTGTGATCAAACACTTTTCCTAGTTGTCAAGCTATTTATTGCCTTTTATGTAGCAAACCAGCACAAAATCAATATTGAATGGGACATGGAATGAAAGACACAGTGTCTTCCCTCTCCATCACACATTGTAAGAATGGATAGCATGTCAAAGCAAAGTCTTAATTTTTTTTTCTGGATTTGATGGATTATCATTCGCTCGGCTCCATCCGGTCACCCCGACCCTACCCCAAATAAAGGGCTCACAGGTCATAAAAAGGAAAAAAATGGAATGATGGATTATAATTTTTAATGATTGTAACAAACTATAATTAGTAACTTTCACGTATGACAGCTCTTTGTATCTTTAGCTGAAAATACTAGTAGTAGAAAAATAAATTTTGGCAACTAAAATGATGTGACAATTCTCTGAAAATTTGCTACGCAACAGTATAGATGATGTGCATGCAATGTAAAAATTGTTATCTGCCTAATGTGCTCTAAGATGCATAAAACAAATAGATTTCCTTTACTTACCATAGATAGCCAGACTTTGGATCCAAAAACATTTTTTGAAGTCAAGAGAGATTTCTTTTATGGAGTCTAACCAATTGTGATCTGACAGTAAACAAACTAAACAAAACAAAAATAGCTTATTTCCTTCTCTTTGCTTCTGCTTTTGAGTCAGTTTCTGACTCCTGGTGATGGTTTGGATTAGTCCCTGTAATATTTTTTGCCAGGATTTGAAAGTGGCTTGCCCTTGCCAGCTTCCTAGGGCAGTGAGAGAGGGACTGGCTCAGCGAGCTTTGTGCCTAAGGTAGGACTAGAACTCCTGGTCTCCCGGATTCTAGCCTGGTGCCTTCACACTACACTAATTGGCTCTCTTCATTATTATTAGGGGGATATGAATGCAGTATCTACCATGTTTTCCCCAAAATAAGACCCAACAGTAAAATAAGCCCTAGCATGATTTTTTTCAGGATGCTCGTAATATAAGTCCCACCCCGAAAATAAGCCCCAGTTAAGATCGTCAGCCAGATGGATGCATTTAGTATCATATTTCCCCAAATATAAGCCTTAACCAGAAAATAAGGCCTAATGTGTCTTTTGGAGCAAAAATTAAGGTAAGACCCAGTCTTATTTTCGGGGAAGCACAGTATATGAATGTGAGGCACCAACTACCAGCTATGGACAATGGTTCTTCGTGAATATAGCATGTGTGCAAAGATTCTTATTTTTGCCCTTACTGAGATAGAAGCTATAAAGTGATTTAGCTATAAGATGATTTTATTTCCTGCCTTTTGTGAGCCAAACAGAGGCCAAGGAAAGAAAGAAGGTTCAGAAACAGCTTTTGTCAAGCCCCGCGGGCTTGCCACTAACCAGGAGGGGGGAGGGGCATGGGTGCATCCGGAGTGACGGTGGAGGCTGGCAGCAACCGCTGGAGGCAAAGGCGGCGACAGCTCTCCCCCCTGTATCTGCTTGTTGACCGGGGGGGCAGGGGGCGTTTGAAGTGATCGTTGAGGAGCCAGCTAGCTGGCGGTTGCGGACTTCCAGGTTTTGTCAGCTCAGCTGTTCAGCCCTCGCTTGCTTTGCTGCCTTGCTGCCACGGACCAGAGCCCACGACAGGCTGGGGGCTGCTGCCACGGACCAGAGCCCAAGCCAGGCTGACCGCTGAGGGCAGGGGCTGGCTGCTGTGAGCTGGGTGCTCACTATCATCGTTCCGGATGCTGGTTAGGTGGGTGGGGGAGGGCCCGGGTGGGATCTGTCTATTTAGCGCACTGGGAGGCAGTTGCTCCCAGCGCTGACTTTATTTGCAACTGCTTTGAGCTCGCAAGCCAGAGTTGTACCCAAATAAACCTGGTTTCCTTTGATCCCAATGTCCTGTTGGGCTTAGGTCCGTGGTTGGGACCACCTCTGACAGCTTTATTGGAAGTTTCATTGGTTTCCTCTTTTGGGGATGGTTGCTTAGTAGTTCAAATGCTAAACCAGGTTTTCTTCCTTTACATATTCAAAACAAATTCCATAGCTTGTGACACAGCGTATACAGCCAATAAAACAAAGACATTAATAGCCTACCATGGGTGGATGGGGTGGATTTCATACATCTGAAATGATTTAGGAATGAATTCCAAATAAAAGCTGACAAGAGAGTGATGGAAATGAAATTGTATTAAATAAATTATTGAAATTAAATTATCCTGATATCCACAGCTGATTGGTGGCTGTAGAAAATGTGGGTAGGTTTGTTGGCTTGTGTGACATAACTAGCTGTAATAAGTCTACACACACTGCCCAAGAAAGCTTAAAAAGGCCAATCATCTAAATTGGGACAGCTCACACTCATTTATAGTTGCTATGACAACCAGGCTTTCATATTCAAGATTGTAACATTCCAGAAGCAAGCTGGGCTTTGTGAATGAAAGTACGCATGCCCTGCAGTAAATTGCACTGTACGATGTGGAGCTGAAGGTCGAAGAGGTGGAAGAGGAAGAAACCCACCCAAATGCATGTGCAATGGAAAATAATGCTAATAGATCCCAGCGACCTCCCCTCACTGTCTCATTATTAATAACATTATTAAAATGCTTTCTGCAGGTCATTTTCTGCATCTCGTTGCAACCTGAGACTTATTCAAACTCCCGGAGAAGCCTCGCAGACTTGCCTGGAATACCGTTAAGCGTGCTGCAGTGCAGGTCTCCTGACTTCCTCAATGTTGCATCTGCCTCGCAAAGTGAGGTTACCCTATAATGTTGATTTCTTTTTGGTCAACAATGTAAGGCAATGTATGCATTCAGTTAAATACATGCACACGTGCACACACACAATCTCCACCTAGAAAATGCTGAGCCTCACTAAGTGTCAACAGTTCACCTTGAACATTAAGACATTTTGTCATAACATCAGCTCTGGGACCGACGGGGCTCCTACTTAGCCACAGAGTGTTCAAGGAAGAGAAGGCTGCATTGATTATATTAGCCTTTACGCCACCTGAAGGGAAGGGCTGAGGTGACATAAAATTGGAAGGAGGGGGAGGGAGAAGACAATTGGGAGAAAAATCAAGATCTATTCTTAGAGAAGGGGTTTCACATTTTGCACTAAGGGCATGGCTTATATACATATCACATTTTATTGAATGAATCTCATTTGGAGGGGTTCATATAGCATTCTTCATTAGAACTAAGCAACTGCATTACATCTCAGCAAAAAGATAAGGCTTTAAATAAAGCTGAAAGGTCACTTTCATCTAGAAACAGAAGACATGGGCTTGCTCCATAAGATTTTTTTTTTAATAATAGTTGGATAAGATTTATATGATCTTAAGAGAAACCACTTGGCTAAGACCTAGGTTTAGTTGAAAAATATACTTTTATTAGGACCAAAAATGAATTGTAAATATTGAGTGAGCTTTCATCACACCTGACTTGACATTTTTATACCACACTGCTTGACTTCCCCCTCCCCCCCAAAAATTAACATACATTACAAGGAAATGGAAAAATAAAAATATTCCATTTTTCTGTTGTCTAAAGAATTTTCCCCATTTCGTATGTTCATTGGTTCAAAACTTTTCCCCTCAAGAATCTTTGGTTAAGGGGAAAATATAAAAGGGACTTATCATTGTTCTGTTAAAAGTAAGTAAAAGTTATTTCTGATCCAAACATTAAAGAATAAATCATCATTATTCAGTATTACTGAATTGCCAATTTACATTATCCTAGAAAACACACTGAAAATGACTAATAAAATTGATTAATACTGGGAATAGTATCCTGGTGGTGTTGCACAGACCCTCCAAGTGATGGGTAGCAGACAAATTTGTCGGTTTGCAAGACACCATTAAGATCCTAGCTTTGCTAGAGTGTTGTGAATATCTGCAAGGAATGAGGTTAGGCGAGGAATACTGGCCACAGATGGGTTGCACTGATATCTTCACATAATATGTGCATATTATTTATTACATCCTAATATCTGATACCGTATATCAGCATTCCCCAACCTTTCTGGCTTGGGAGGGCCAGTGGAGATGGCGGTGGGGGTAAGGGATAGTTTCGCGGGTGCACACTGCTTTCACAAATGCAGTTGCACACGCACGCACGCACACTCACTCACCCACCACTTCTGCGGCCCAGTTCTGAACAGGTCACGGCCCGGCACCAGGCCATGGACTGCGGGTTGGGGACCCCTGTTGTATACGATATGGCACTGAAGTGTTTTCTTCATTCGCTTCATCTTACAATATAAAATGAATGATTGTCCCTGAGGTACAAATGGACACAACTCTTATTGACTACAATTCATAATTTGAAAATGCAAAAACACAAAAAGACAAAAACAGAAATGTGCAGGGGGGAGGGGAAACAATCTTAAAACTGATCGACCTCTGAATTGCTTCACTCTATCATGCAAAAAAAGAAAAGGAGAAAAAGAGGAGCCTTTACACACAGATAATGACAGTAGACTTTTATTAACATATTTTACAATATTGATTATGTAGTTTTAGTTTTACATGTCGATTCTGTTTCTACAGTAATGTACTGTACTTAGATTTCCATTCATACAAGCTATCTCACCAGGACGCTGGAGGAATAATAGCAGCAGCAGCAGAAGCAGCAGCAGCAGCACACACGGCGTTCTAGCTTGGACCTGTTATGCTCTCCAAGTAAGTTTAATAAAGCAGATTTTTAAGAAGTTATGGGAGGAATCCAACTTCTGTTTCAGCAGCATGCAGGCATATTTCAAGTAGGATTTCCAAACAAGTGTCTTCGTGTCTTTTGTCTTTAAACTGACCAGTGACTAATGCACTAGTATCAAAATGAACATTGTGAAATACCAAGGTTTTAAAGTTAAGGCTAATAATTTTACTTCACAGCCATATACACAATCAAAAACATTCCATTTTAAATAACACTTTTTAGTCATTTTCTGAAAACATTATCTCTTGTGAAGTTTCAAACTATACAGAGGAGAAGCCCTGTCATAGTGTTATGCCATGAGATGCCCAGGATATTTCATCTTATCCCCGATGCTCATAAAATGGCTTGTTCTCATTGGTGAGCAATGCAAAAAGAAGAGAGGAGGAGCAGGAGAACTTCTGATGTATTGACAAATGAAGCCATATTTTAGACAAAAAAAAAATGTTTCCAATAATGATGGAACAATATACAGACTTATAGGAATACTCCAAATATTTGCATTCATGTCTTTGTCTACGCAATTTTTGATAAAATATATTGCCATGTATTATATTTTTCTAAAAACTGACAGGGCCTTGAAGATCCTTACACAAATAATCCCCACAGCCTGGCCCATGTGCTTTTCTATAGCCGAAGAGAAAGCAGCTTTCAATCAAATGCAAGACTTTATAATTAAAACACTTCTTTAAAAAAATAGTTTCCAGGTAAAGGCTTTTTTTTCCCCAGGAAAAAATTATGTTTAAAGTATGTAAATGTCACAAAAGCCTTCAAAAGCACTGTTTGAAATTGTCAACTCTGCAAAAAAGAAGAAAAGCATTTTGGCAGCTATATATTAGTACTGAAAAGTACTGCCTGCCTGTGTGCTTCACTTTTTGGCAAGGATGCCTATCCTGGCTGATTTCAAATTCCTCAAAACCAAAAATGCTCTGTTGCTAATTTCTAGAGCACAAAGGCCTGCTCACATCCTCCCAGCCTGTGTGTAAATCAATTTATGCAACCAGATACATACACCAACTCCTTTGTGTAATCCGGGAGTCAAAGGTGTGTGTAAGGAGGGGGGGGGCTGACTGTGCCAAACATGGCCTTGCTCTGAAGCCCTGACTGCCCCCACTGTCTTTTAGATCAACGCATCCTTCACTTGAGCTGTAAAGGGGGTAGGGTGAGGGATAGGAACCATTTGAGCACTGCCATCCTGCAACTCAGTTCCTTATCCCAAGCTGCTTGAAATTCAATTAAGTTTCCAAATAACAGCCCACTGGCAAAATGAAACCTTCTTCTGCACCACAACCCACCCAACCAACCCAAAACAGTGAGCTAATGAGAGTGAGACAAAGGGCATGCTTGGCTGGACCAGTGTCTGACCACGTGGAGCATTTGTTGCAGGTACACAGGCAGTTGAATAGATGTTTTGGGATTTCTTTGTAATTAAATGAACTGAAATGTCAGACACAACATTGTATACATGTTGTATTATATTCAGAGTGGTGAACTACTTATTTTACACAGCTATTTTCACTAATCTCTGGAGTATATCTATGAAATTCCTGAGAATGAATAAGGTTTTCAGCAGTGCCTGAAACTATTTCAATAGCTCTCTGGCAATAAGCGAAATATTTTCTAAAAATCTTTTAGACATTTCTATACAATTCCACAAATTGAAAGTGTTACAACTCTTACATACTTACAAATGCATATTGAGCAAAATCTTAAAACACAAAGAGAGAGAAAAAAGGCGTAACATATTTAGCAGGTGTCTACAGATATACAGTTCATCGGCACAATCAAACCACCCCAATCAGGGAAAAATAAAACACTCAATGGCCATTTAGTGGCATTTTTAAAGTACAATGTGTGCTTGTTTATTAGTGGATTAGAAAGCAACAACTATAAAATTAATTTAGATTCCATATCAAATTAGGAGAACTAATTCCTTTGTGTTTTTAAAATACCAGCACCTAATTAATATAGGGCTTGGTTTCATGACCTGGCTTCATGCTTTCCCAGCAAAGAAAGGGACTGGGTTCCCGTTCCTTTAAAGCAAAAGCTAACCAAGGAGCAAATGTGACGAAGGGGATGTGACAGCACAACAGTTAGTGACCTATAAACCATTGTAATGTGGCCCCCATCGTTTATTGATGTGATCAAAAGTATGTGATACCCACTGCTGTTCCAGCATTTTGTATCTTTCCTTACATATATAGAGTGGTTTGCCACGCCTGTAAAGGAAAAACAAAAATCAGAAAAATAGCAAGGCTGATGCAAAGTAATTGACTATTTTAAACACCACCACCCCAAACTACATTGTATGTCTGGGACTCTGCAGGAAACCCATTATTTTTCACTGGCATCTTTGTCTCAAGTTATCACTTGGTTTATTTGCACAATTTTACTTTGGCCCACACCCCATTTTCCACCGGCTGCCACGGAATCCCACCCACATGCTACACACAAATATTTCTTTAGCTAGGAATAGACCCAAACTGTTACAATAGAACTCTGTTCAAAAATAAAAGCTGGCCAATACGGGCACAAATGCCCATTATCCATGTTTCAAAAATTACCTGAGATCTCTGTCCTCTTCACCATGAGCGTCCAGGTAAACGGAGCCCCAAAGGCAAAACCGATGGCCACGAATTATGATGATTACAGATGCATTGATCAAAAGAAAAATACCCGTTCCAGCTCCACAATTTTGCGAATGCTGAAGTTTCATTACAGAGCAGCAGAAAGAAGAGAAGACATTTGTTGTGAGTGCAATTACAATGAAGAGGGAAATGTTTTGCTTTAATGAATAACTATCATCTTAGAACAATCTTATCCTTGCCTCTTCTATATCTGCAGAACAGCTTTTCTGACTTAAACTATGAACATATTTATGAGCCAAAATCTGCCTTATTATCAAAGACAAGCATGCACAGTATAGATGATTTAGGATTAAAAGAGAAACTGATTCCAGTCTTTTTAGACTTTTAGCAATTGGGAACCAGGCTTACCAAAAAATATTTGTTTTTCATTCTTTCCAATAATTGCTTAATTGAAAGAAGCAATTCATCTAATGCATTATTAAAAATATTTTCCTTTCTAAAATATTTTTGGGCAACAGAACAGTAACTTTAAGAGTCTCTTACCAAGACACATTCACAGAAGCTCTGCCGTTTGCAGCACAGTCCTTTCAAACACACAAAAGCACCACAAACTAAACAAACTGCGGGATCTTTGGGAACTTTGGAACAGATGAAACAAGTCTTTCTGTGATAGTACTGAAAAACAGTATTATAATTTTCAGGCAATTGTAGGAGGTGTGGTAAGTCCCAGGTAGGTTTTTGTATAAGTAAAACCTGAAAAAGAAGATTAAAAAAAAGTTAAATAATATCTTTATGTGCTCTGAATATGCAATTGTTTCCTTGTGAAAGTAAGTTGGCATCTGTTGACTTTGTCAAGTTAAAACACTTTCAAATATTTTTTCTATAGATAAAGGAAGAAATGGCCCAGACTGGAATGATCTGAATGATCAACTCATTTGAGGCCAAATACACTCTTCCAGCTCAGTCCCTGCTTTGGTTTTCCAGAGACACCCATGCAACAAAATGGGGCTCTTCTCAGAACCATTCCCTTCAGGGGAAGTAAGACTCTAGTTGCTTTGTCTTTTCACTCAACCCAGCTTTGTGATTTGTAGGTCTGTGTTTTTTTTTTTTAAAAAAAATGCGCCTCCCCACAAAAGTAATTTATGATATGTTAATTTAATTTCCTCTTTTGTTTTACACATCTATTGTGAGTAATCCTGAATGAAATAACTGCAGTTGAAAACAGTGTGACACTGCAGCACATTCAAAGCAAAAATTGAGCTGTTAAAAAAAGGTCATCCGTGTACATGTATACAGGTAACTAGTACTACATTAGCCCACTGGATAAGTATTATATTAAAACCTGACATTTCCCACTGCGGGCTCTGTAAAAGGACAGCCCTGCCAATCTACGGTGGTAAAATATCAGAAGGAGTCTAGTAGCGCCTTTTCTGACTAACACGTTTGATTAAAAGCCATGAGCTTTCATGAGTTTGAAGTGTGATGGAGTCAGAAAAGGTGCTATCGGGCTTCTCCTGATGAAAATCTGAAAAATTGTTTGCTTACCTTGATTTGCGTTGGATGCTTATCAGCAAATGAGACCAATTCCGAACACCACTGGGATATAATGTCGAAGGCTGACACAGGCCAGTCAAGGCAAGAGGCACTAGGAAACTCTGACGATTGAAAAGAAGATGGTAGCAAACCCAGGCAATTGGCAAGGACAGTAAATTCTTCATCTTCCTATTAAAGAGACAAAACAATCAAAAGGGAAAGAGCTAGACGTAGCATATTCAAAATGAAATAAAATTTCATAATACCTGGCAGCTGGGTAGCTCCCCTCCAAAGAGGTGATGCTGAAGAAGGCTGGTTATCCTGAGGAAAGGCAGGCAGAATTGCTGCAGATAAGTTTCTATGGAGTGTGAGCACCAAGCACTGGAGCTATCCTAAATTAATAGAAACAAACAAAACAGGGACTTTAACTATTTAGCTGTTGAATTGATAACCACGCATGGAATTTCATAGCCAGATATAGCTGGCACTAAAAAAGCTTGACCAAACGATATACATATACTATATACCATATCTTCAGTTTCCTCTTGTTCTTGTTCATAAACCTTCCCTTTGAGAAGTTCACTGATCACGTGGCTCAGTAACACCTGACAAGGCTTTTCTGCGCTGATCGCATTCTGTAATTAAGAAGAAATTCATCACCAAATGAGGAAAAATAAATAAATGCAGTCATTCCCACAAAGGATCCTCAAATGGAGATAAACATTTCAATGCATTAATAAATAATCCCACCAAGAAGGGTTCTGTTATTCCCTTCAGTAGGGAATGCAAATCTTCTGCATATGTAAAAATGGGCCCTACAGAGAAACCAAGTGTTTATACATCAAAGCACTCATAATGCTCTAGACTGGGTAAGAAATTGGGTGGGAGGGAGGGCTGTACATCCTAACTTTCTACAGCAGGATGTCTTACAGACAAGTCAACAGAGGCTTGTTTATTCAAATATACAAAAAAAAAAGAACAATGTACTTAAACAAAATTCAAATGTGGAATCTATTTTTATTTAATTGGAAAGCAACATTCTGATTGTAGGTCAGAACATTTGCATGTACTTCCTGGGCGGTAAGAAGCATCATGACCTGGAAAATAGTGTCAAGATTAGAGAGCCATCTTGCACCAGCAGGCTTGGGATAAAACCAGACTTTCGCTCTGCTTGAGGCAGACTGGCCAAAATACATTCAAACTTCATTCCTGTTCTTACTGTTTGCCTGTGGTATGGATACAACCAAGGTTCCTAACTTACTCCACAGCTTAGAAACTTAAAGAAAAGTATTACAGATCGTTCCAATTGACTAAAGTCATGATGGACGGAAGTGAAGGTAGCGGAGGCATAACAACGGACGGTTGAGCTTTTGGGACGTTGGAGCAGTCATCTGCATCCATGTAAAAACAGGAGGACAGAGACTTTAATAATAAACAAGAAAAAAAAGCTTGAACACTCTACTCCATCCACCTCCATATTACATTAGGGTAGTATTTTTAAAAGGTTATGGCTATCCAGC
This sequence comes from Protobothrops mucrosquamatus, assembly GCF_001527695.2. Taxonomy (NCBI): domain Eukaryota; kingdom Metazoa; phylum Chordata; class Lepidosauria; order Squamata; family Viperidae; genus Protobothrops; species Protobothrops mucrosquamatus. Next base: position 241,274 of record NW_015387121.1, read on the forward strand.
CCTTGGATATTTCAAAAACTGAGTGTGAGTAAAAGTTAAGTGGCAACATCTGTTGTGGCATGTCTGTAACATTTGTTTATTAGTCAATGTCTATGAATTCAAACATGCAACAAAAAAATGATTGTATTCACACAAGAATCCCAGAGGAAGAAATGGGTTGCCATAACTAACTGATCACTCCTACTTCAGGGTGAGTTTCAATATTCAGGAATGTTCTATAGAGGGAAAACATAACCTATCTTACTAAGAATTCCCTTCTTGAAACATGGTTTGAAGCCATTTTAATTGGGGGTGACAAACAAGGAATATAGTTCAGTGCATTCAGAAAGTATTCAGATCCCCTTCGCTTTTGTCAATTTTGTTATGCTGCAGCCGGATTCTACAGCTGTTGAAATTCATTTTTTTCTCATTAATTTACACTCAGTACCCCATAATGACAAAGTGAAAACAGAATTTTAGAAATGTCTGTACATTTATTAAAAAGAAAAAAACCCTGAAATATCACATTGGCATACGTATTCAGACTCTTTACTCAGTACTTTGTTGAAGCACCTTTGGCAGCAGTTATAGTCTTGAGTCTTTTTGGGTATGACACAACAAGCTTTCAACACCTGGATTGGAAGGTTTTCTGCCATTCTGCTTTGCAAATCCTCTCAAACTCAGTCAGGTTGGATGGCGACCATCGGTGGACAGCCATTTTCAGATCCCTCCAGAGATGTTCAATGGGGTTCAAGTCAGGGTTCTGGTTGGGCCACCCTAGGATATTCACAGAGATGTCCCTAAGCTATTCCTGAATACTTACTGAATGCACTGTATATAGTTATTGATGTCATGCTGCTATGGAGAGAGCCCATGTGGGAGCAATTAGGCATCTTGTATCAAAGTTTACTATTCAAAGTTGAACTTTTGTTAAAAATTCTAACAGTAGCACAATGACCAGGATAAAACAAGTAATGTAACTACTTTGGTTTATTTCAAAGGGCTTCAATACTTATCACCTACTTTTATCTCCGTCCAATTAGTCAGACAGTTCAGTCAACAGCTAATCCCCCAAAGCATATTAGTCATCACCCAGATAAAGAAATCAAAGTTAAAAAGGCTTTAAAGGGCTTTCTGGGTATAAGGTTTTATAAATATTGCTTTAGATTTTTTAAAACAACGTAATAACAATGTAATACTTTAAAATGTTTAAGTATTTTTTTAAAACTATCACAGATAAGCTCTTAAAATATTTCAGAAGTGTTAATCTATCTGTCCCTTGCATTTTGGGGGGGGGGGACATTTCTTTACTGCAATCACAGTTTGGGCAAACAAGTGGAGGCAAGGCCAGTCAAGGAGATGGTGGAGGGCAGGGGGTCCTGGTGTGCTGAGGTCCACAAAGATCACAAAGAGTCAGACATGACTTAGCGACAGAACAACAATATAAAAAAAAATCAGCTACACCATACACCGTACTTTCATACAATAATCTATGTAATTCTAGACAGCAGTTATTTTAAATACATCTTCAGATAAATCAAATCTACCCCCTTTATTTTCACTAAGAACAAAAGACTATTGATTGAACTAACTATGTGAAAGATTAAAAAGCTGGTCTGTCTCCAGTATATAGCTACAGTAGCACTGTTCCAATTACATTTGTAGAATTTACTCATTAACAGTGGATAAAGAGCTCAAGGAATATGTGTTAAACATTTATATACCAAGAGTTCCTTGGTTGAGATGGGTGGCTAAAGAAATTGATTGATTGACTGATTGAATATTGACTCCTATAATGAATACATTTTAAAATAAAAATGGCAGTAATGTTGTCAAGTTGCATTAATAGTTGTGCAATGAAGCTTACATGCCACACATCACAGGATTATTTATTGGCTCTGAATATCATTGATTCTCAGCACTACCACAGTAGGGCAGCCTTCTATTTTCCTATCTCAGAAAGTGTAAATTCCTATAGCTACATTCCAGCAAAAACATTTGACTGGTGATTAACTAAGAGACAACTACCTCCTTAGCAGTCTTCTTCAGATTTTTATTAAATAAACCAACCTTTTTCAGAGCTCCTGAATTCATCCAAGTCATCTTGTCCTCAGGGCTGCATTTCACAGAAAGTGCGACTAGAGCTTGTATGTACAACAGTGTGAAAAGCACTTTTATGATACAGACAAAGTGTTCTGTAACAATACAAAAATATCATTAGACATTCTCAGGCCTCACATTTTTATATATTAAAATATGGTCCCTAATTTATAGAGTCTATAAATCAGCAAGTATTTTTCCCAGATGAGCAATCAAACATGAAGACAATTATACTGTTGAGACAACCATTCTAATTTTAAGCCTCCTGGTTTAAATCAATGTTTTATTACCGTCAGTTCATGTTATAAATTTACTACTCTGTACTACTCTTCTTTGTTTATTCTGCAAGTCATGTGAGTAATGAGGCAATAGTTCTTGTGCTGTCTGAATAATTTAACAAATCTCAAAACTTTTGTCAAAGCCATGTTAAAAAAAGATATCACTGCCTTTTAAATACACTAATCTAAAATATTCATTATCTGATCATAATAATGAGATCTTGCCCCTAATAATCAAGAGTGGTAGACTAGACCAAGAGTTCTCCTAATAGGCAGCACAATGAATAAACTGCATAATTAGAGTTATTTTAATGATACTGGATCTACCCAAAAATGTGTAGATCTATCCCTCAGAAACACTCAAGCTTCGTAATGTGCAGAAAGATATAATTATAAATATAATTACACGATAAGCCAAGAAAACTAAACATCTTTCCAAATTTGTCTTCTAGATATTCACAGAATCCACACATTGTTTTGAATGTTTCTATACAACTTTTTAAATTTAACATATTTCTTGAAACGCTGTAGCCATAACTGAAAGGGTGCTTGCTAATACTGAATGACATTACAGTACACTTCACGGTTATTGCTATAGCATTCTATGCTGTTTCTCACAATTTAAATTAAATAGGATTGGCCTTCCTTCCACAAATAGTCCATGGCATAATGCTGGATCTGTGCTAAACTAGCTTGCTTTAAGAACAAGTATTTGTGCTTCCAATTTGCTGAACTGCAGCCCTGGTATCATTAATCCTCGCCCATGCTGGTCAAAACAAATGGAGCTGTAGTTAGGCATCATCAGAAGGAGCAAAGGTTCTCCACCCATGCCTTGAATACTGTATTCCAGAGTTCTTCCTAAATTCTACATCTCCTACCAAGATGTAGAACTTAGAAACAAGCTTCCACATAGCCTTAACTTTTTCTTATTTCTCAAATTGCCCAAGTTGAGGTTTTCTTCCCATCATGTTAACTACCTCATTGACCTGTTTAGTTCCAAGGCAACTGAACACACCATGCCCCTATACTAGAAGCTAACAAGTATCAGAAGACTCATTGCCATGAACAGATCTAAATAAGAGCTAGATTAAATAGGATGCTACTCACACTTACAGTGTGAGCCTGTATATATGCTAAATGTATGAGTGTATGACTCTCTCTGCATGTGTGTGTGTGTGTGTGTGTGTACACAGAGACATACAAAAACTACAGTAATTGCAAGGAGATGCAATTATGAATGGAACTGGACGGAAGGAAGGACAAGGGACAAATCCCTTTGTTTCTCCCATAATCCCAAACCAGATTGCTCTACTCTGCAGGTGCTCATAGCACTGAGATAAAACCTTTCATTAGCCTTTCTCCTAACTGCTCATTCTAGACAGCCCTAAAAATTGCTTACCTGCTGCCTTTCATGTATTTTTAGAATTCATGAGAACCGCAAACCAATGACAAATAGTTTTCAAGTTAAAAAAAAGCTCCACTTCTCTACAATGAACAGATTTTTAAATTGTTCATTTAGAAAATATTCAGAATTCTGATGAGCTCTTACATTGTCCATCTTCTGCCCACTTAAGGCTTTATTTTTTAACTTTAGACAAGTCTTATCTTCATTTATTCATAGAGAAAAAAAATTCTTGCACAGCTGATTATGCCTTTAAAGGAACTCAGCTAAGGTATAAAAAAAAATCATAAGAGTAAACCCAACAGCATGTCAATTGACCCTATAAAAAGTGAAATGTTTGCTTATACTGTAATAAAATAACAAAATGAATCCTGTAATACAGCTGTGCAAAAGAAATTAGGTTAGCCTTTTCAAAATGATAAATTTAAAAACTTTCAAAATATACAGTAATAAAGAATTCCTGCTTCCAAGATATCTTCAGACTCCAATAAAATGCTTGAATATATGTACATGCAACAACCATTACACATACTGTATTATAGCAGCTACCACTGTCCTCTGTGCCAAAAATGCTAGTTTGCATAATAAAAATAAATTATTCATCCCCCTCCACTCTCCAGCATTCACAATGCAATGTAAAATACTTTTATTCGGCAAACAAATGAAAGAAGGTCAAAGAGGAAAAATCTTTCCATGCTCCTGCAACTCAAAGAATTTAAAGAAATTCTTGGGCCTCATGGCCTCCCCTCCATTGTTATTTGATAAAGCTGAGAAGACAAGACTTACAGATATGGCTGCCAAAGACACAACAAAAATTCTGCCTGCTGCCAACTTCTAAAGATAAGGTAAAGTCATTCCTAAAATAAGATTGATTTGCTGCAATTCTCAAAATCGCAAGAGAGAGATAACTACTGCCCTCTGTCTATTATTTTTGTAACTTTCGTAACGTACCTTTGCGCAGTGGCTGAGGCATGGTTAAGATCTGGATGAGCAAAAGAGATGGGACATCCTTATAAAGCACTGGAACCTCTGGCTGATCCTCACTGCACATCCTGACAAAAATACATGCCATTAAAATCCATGTTAATTTTCTCAAGATTTAAATACATTTCTTGATCCATTGCTATTTGATTCTAAGTAGCAAATAGAACAACATCATTTAAAAGTAAAATTGAAAATATTTGGACTGAGACTGAATTTATTTCACCTTGATTATCTAATCATATTTGTGACATGTGAAGAAACAAAATTAAGTTGAATGCAGTGGGAAAGTGGTATTTAAGAACTTTGTGTGATAAAACAAGAAAAGATAGACTCAAAAGAATGAATTGGCAATAGATGAATGCAAATTCAGTACAAAAGCACAAATTAGTACTTTGAGGGTTTTTTTTAATTATAGAAAGAAAATTGGACAAATGGAAAAACCAACACATGAAGCAAATCGAAGCAAAAGCAAACACATGAAGCAAATTGTATAAGCAAAGCTTTGCTTAGCTTATAAATGGCTTCCCTTTTGATTCACCAAATTTACTGTAAAAAATTCAATAAAAATTCAATTCATGGTTATATGAATTTCCAATTGGCATTCTAACTTCCCAAACTTAAAAAAACGTGTGGATAGCTATGTAAATGTGAACACAAAGATGTAAAATAGTTATGCTAAATAGGAATTGATAAGCACATTTAAAATGATTATTATAGTACTGCAAGTAAAACTAACCCAACTTATATTTTACATGTATTCAATCTTCTCAATAATTGGCAACATTCATTTCTCTTTTAGGTATATTTTAACAGGTTGCTAAACTTTCATAAATCAAATAGAATGATCTTTGCAAAAACAAATAATGCATTTAGTTCCTTCACTAGAAGTGAAAGAGTAAAATTCTAGAAAATGCCTTTTAGATAAGCTTCTTTAGTTTATGTCAAGCATCAGAGTAAACTAAGCCTTAAATCTACACTGTATTTTATATTAAAAGCTTAAGCAACTTCATCATGATATGGAACCTGTCCTTTAAAAGTCTGTTTGCAGTATAGAATATCCACTCTACTAATCCCTTCAATATCTATGAGACAAGTTGATAAATATAGTTTTGCAATGCACCCATAGAAGCAGTTAGTGAGGAAATAGCCCTAATATTTTTCAGGGAAAAAGACCACAATTATTGCATGTTGAACAAAAATTTGCCATGTTGGTTTAAGAGCTTGCATATTCCAAATTCAGAGAAATTAACAACATTGCTGGGAATCATGGCTGAACAAAAAAGGTGGGTTTCCTCATTGCTGACCCAGATTTCCAAATGCAATCTATACAAATAAACTATGGCTATACTAAGCTAATAAGAGCTAGTTTGATTTAGTGGTTAAGGCATTAGGCTAGAAGCCAGGAATCTGCGAATTCTAGCCTGCATTAAGCATGAAAGCTGGCTGGAGAACTTTGGGCCAGTCACTCTCTTTCTCAGTCCAAGTCCTTGGAGATTAAAGGAGATTGTGTGTGTTCACCACTTGAGTTATTTATAAAAAATGTGGGAAATAAATATTAAAGAAATAATAAATAACATCAAGCCAACTGCCCAGTCTGTTTCATACATGCTAGACTCCATGTCTTTTCTGACTTTCTGAGGGAAATGGTGCAATTCTTTTAAGTAAAAAAATGGGAAGCTGGTATGGTGCAATTAAAGGGCCAGGCTACAGTGGCATCCTCATTTAATGGGCTTAAGTTCCACATGCTTCCCATAGACGTTCTTGGTCATAAAGAGTGAGAGGCTGAAGTTTAAGGAATTATTGAGAACTATGCTCATCTACTCAGGAAAGAAAGGCAAAGGTAAAGGGAGGCTGGTAAGGACACCATGGGGATTTAGAAGGGGTGGGGGAAGCAACTGCCCAATTTTCTTTCTGGTAAATGTGTGTCATGTGACTAGCCACACCTACCATAGTGGCCATTATGTGAATATGCAAAAGAGCAGCCATTTGTCTGAAGAACAAGAACATGATCTCTAAATTCCAAGTGTTTCCTGCATTTGTGCTAACTCAAAGTTTTTTTTTATATGCATATAAAACAATGAGCTGCTGAACAAGCCACAATCACCCTTTGAAATAAAGTTTATCACTCATTTGGCTAATATGTACTTTTCTAGAGGTGTACTTAACATGTTTCAATTAACCAAGGAACACAAACAATATTGCTAACTGGGTAGGTCTGATATTGTCTGATATAAGGGTTTTTTGAAGTCTGGAATGCTATTTTAGGGATTACACTTCTGTTTTATGCATCCTGCCCCCAAGGCCAAGAAAATGCAAAACTATTTTTTGCAATAATAATGTGTTGAGGGGATTTTGGACACCAGAAAAAAAAAGTTCATAAACTGCATGCAATGCTTGAGGCTGTGGTTGTTTATCCTAAACAGGATTGATTAAAACATGGTGAATATTAAAAATATCTATATACTTACTCCAATTCTTCATCCTGTATCAACCGTGTCAGTTTCTTCCATGGATTGTAAGCAGAATCAATGCTGTAGAGTCTCATGTGCATAGCCAACACGTGAAACAGCTGATCTATAGAAAGAGAAATGAAGAGGGAGTTTTTTAGATGAAATTTCTCGATTTTATATCCCTTTGAAAAGGTTTATTCAGCATTTTTTTATATTTGTCTAAGAGGACGGCTCAAAAAATTCCAATCCCAGATAAAACAATGAGGTGCACTAGATGACTTTGAGTACTCATTAATTGTTATTTAATCGAGTTCATTCACCATTTCAAAGATAAAATGAGGCATACTTCCCTATAAACCAGTGGTTCTCAACCTGTGGGTTGGGACCCCATTTGGGGGTCAATCGATCATTTCATGGGGGTCGCCAAGCAAGGCTGTCCGCCATTTTTTTTGTCCGCCATTTTTTTGTCCGCCATTTTTTTTCCCTTTTCCGGCGGGTGCCTTACCTCCCTTGGGCTGGGTCAGCTGGTGGTCGGCCTGCTCCGTCTCTGCCGCTTGCCAGCTACGCCTCGGCCGGCGCAGGGGGCGGAACCACGCATGCGCGGCACTCCCGGGCAGGGAAAGTCCTCGACTTACGACCGGTTGGGTAGTCCTCGACTTATGACCGGTTTAGTCCTCGACTTACGACTGATTTAGTCCTCAACTTATGACCGGTTTAGTCCTCGACTTACGACCGGTTGGGGTCGCAGCATTAAAAAGGTTGAGAACCACTGAGAAACCATGCTGAGAAACAACAATAGCCAAGTCACAGATTTTTGAATTTTTATTATTGTTTAAAAAGTCTTATTGAAGGGTGCTTTCTGATTAGGATTTTGCTGGACTTTGTTTTTCCTGGACTTTTAAAGGAAATCCAACTGCCAACAACTGTTTTCACAACCTTTGCTTTACCTTTTTTTGAAAGCAGGTAAGGAGCTACAAGAAGGTGTAGCTAAGGTGCTAGCACCTTTTTGTGTAGACTTGTTAATTGCTTATACTTTCTGCATTTCCTTTTGAATTTATGATTTACAATTGCTTTCCAAATTTATAATTCAGAATAGTACATTGTGAATGTCAGGAAAGGATGTCTGGCCCAGAAAAAGGTAAATCTGAAAGTTGGCAACACAATGATCACATGTCAGTTTTGGCTATCATGGAAGTATTAAACTATTCCTGATTTCCTTTAAAAAAAAGTTCTAGGCACTGAAACCTATATTTATTCTCAAACTAAGCTCTGATCTCCATTTCCCTACACTGTTCTTTAGACTTTACATGGATCTAGAGAAATTCAAAAATGGGAGAGGGGAAAGATAACTTAAAAATGTGAGGAGCTTTTGCAGCAAAATATGGGAGAAGTGGTAATCAAGGGTAGTTGGAAGAGGAATTCTATATAGGAGTAGAAGGAGATTGAGTGACAGTTCAAAAGCAGAGAGAGCAAAAGAGGCAGCACAAAGCAAATGCTCATACACATGAATGCCCTTTATTTCAAAAGTCTTCCATTGATTCTTGTTTGTTCCAATGTCTCTCCTTCCCTTTTTACCTGAGGTTCTGGAAATCATTTGGTCTTATTCCGATCATGTTTTCTAGTGAGATATTCTTGTAGTTCATGTGAATGACCTGTTGATAATTAAGATGAACCATCTTTCTTCAAAATTAGTGCTATTAGATAGATATACTGACCACTTGTCACAGCCAGGAGTATAAAATACTACTGCCACAACTAAATTTCTTTGGTGCTACAGGTGAACATTTCAATCCGATCTATGTACAAGAAATCAGGGGTCCCCAACCCTTGGTCCGCAGCCTGGTGCCGGGCTGCAGCCCGTTTGGGACCGAGCCATGGAAGTGGTGTGAGAGCGTGCACAAAGCTGCATTTGTGAAAGCAGTGTGTGCATGCACGTGAAATCAACTCCTCTCCCTCCCCCTGCTGCCACCACCGCTTCCACCTGTCCGCTGAGTCGGACAGGCTGGAAACAGCTGTACAAGATATTCTTAGTTTCATGGAATGGTTCTATTTTTCAATCTTTCTCATTAATAGCAAGAGCTCCTTAGAACTCAATCTTGGGTATCTCTTATTCTCTTTATATCAGCGGTTCTCAACCTATGGGTCGCGACCCCATTTGGGGTCGATCGACCATTTCACGGGGGTCGCCAAGCAAGGCTGTCTGCCATTTTTCCCCCTTTTCCGGCAGGTGCCTTACCTCCCTTGAGCTGGGCCAGCTGGTGGTCAGCCTGCTCCGTCTCTGCCGTTTGCCAGCTACGCCTCGGCCGGTGCAGGGGGCGGAACCACACATGCGCGGTGCTCCCGGGCAGGGAAAGTCCTCGACTTATGACCGGCTGGGTAGTCCTCGACTTACAACCGGTTTAGTCCTCGACTTAGGACCGGTTGGGAGTCACGGCATTAAAAAGGTTGAGAACCACTGCTTTATATAATCTTTCTCTAGGTTCTCTGATTTTACATATCAAATTCTGCTACTACGTTTTTGAGATTCAGAATGGGACAACTTGCTATGGCCAACTCACTGCAGGACAACTCAATAATTCAATTTAATTATTTAAAATAATCAAAAAAATATTTTTTGTTATTCTCATTTAATTTTGTCCTTCCTATAGCATCCTTCCTTTAATGATTCTATTCTATTTGATATTAGTTTAACTCTTGTCCTGCGGTGAATTGTCCTATTGCGAGTTGTCCTAGACCCTTGAGATTTGCCTGTCACTGCCTTGGATTTCATGATCTTGGCATTGCTCTCCAACTGCCTAGGCAGGATTTGAGACTGAATGTGCTGTATCACCTTTAACTGAACAATGAATAAGACTAAGAAATTATTGTACTTTGCTTTGTTCATCTCATCACTCCTCTAACTGTATCTTACTCTGTGGTTCAAGGTTGCCAGTTACAGATTCCCCCCATTTGTGAGGAACCTAACAATCCAAATTGAAAAATACCCTTGCTAGGTCCATAGAGTAAAAGCGTTAGGAATCGGAAACTCACTTCTAGGTTAGCCAAGGCTTTTAGTTCATGCTTTTCTTTCTGTGTTTGCATTAATGTAGCAAGCTTACGGCTAGGTTACTCCAGAGCTTATTCTAGTCCTTGATGTTGCTAGTGATATTATTTTGGACCTTCCTTACATTGCCTTCAACTCTTTTTATTGCTAATCATTGCATTAGTTGGAAATTCAAGTAAGATACACTACCGTGTTTTCCTGAAAATAAGGACTATTCCAAAAATAAGCCCTAGCTTGATTTTTACATGTGCGCCCAATATAAGCCCTACCTCAAAAATAAGCCTTAGTTTTGGGGCGAGGCGTGCACATAAAAATCAAGCTAGGGCGGGAGTGGTGGAGCTGCCCCACGTGCCCCGCACCCGCTTACCTTAGAACCGCTGCAGCCAGGCCTCCAACGTCCCAACACCTGTCGCACCACTGCCTGAGTTTTTCTACGGCTGCTTGTGGCCTCATGCCACGTGGCGCATCGCACCACTGCTGCCAATTGTAGCAGCAGGCCGTGAGGCTTGTCGCACTGATTGCACTGCTGCCACCGCTCGCAGGACACATGGCTTGTTGCACCGATTGCACCAGTGCCGCCGTTCACAGCAGGAGGCCACAAGGCTCGTCATGCCGATCACATCCGCTTGCGATCAGCACAACGGGCCTTGCGGCCTCCTGCAGCAAATGGCGGCATTGGTGCAATCAGCGCAATGCGCCCTGTGGCCTCCTGCTGCAAGCGGTGGTGGCATGATGCGCCACATGGCATGTGGCTGCAAGCAGCTGCAGAAGAACTCAGGCAGCAGCATGACAGGTGTTGGGCGTGGCAGACCTGGCTGCGGTGGTCCTAAGGTAAGACATCCCCCCAAAATAAGACCTGGTGCTTCTTTTGGAGGCAAAAAAAATATAAGACCGGGTCTTATTTTGGGGAAAACACGGTAACACAAATTACAGGGGCTGATGAATTACACATACAGTTTATTTGAAATACCTGCTGTTGGCTCACATTCCTGCACACTTGACTCCCATTATCAGTCTTTTGCTACTATCATATTGTGGAACAACCACATCCCAACAGATTAATATATATGCCAGACATTTCAGTTTACAGATTTATTTTACATTATGATATAACTGATTGTAATATGCATTTTTAAATTCTATGTTTTTACTGCACTTAGTTATGCATCCATAAAAACCAAATCATTACCATCACTGCTTCTGCTACATACAGACGGATGGATGTACAAACAGATCCACCAAAATCCTCTGTTATTCATTTTGATATCTAGAATATAGTCCAGCTGTGCCCACAGGCACATCTAAGATTATCTGTTAATTTTTATGCAACCAAAGCCCCCATCTCTTCCCTGTTCAGAATAAAGAGGTCCAAGAGGAGATAAATGAAATAGGATACTTGAGGTTTATTTTTTTCAGATCTACAAATCAAGGCTGCTATAAGAATTACACAAAATGAACCCGGGGAAATAACAATAACAATATTATTTCCCTTCTATTTAAACTAGGTAATTTCTCTTTCAAATATAGATCTAATCAGAATTACTTCGTAGATGGAAATCCCATGTTTTCAACTGTTTTCAATTCCCCACCCCCTATATTCCCATGTATATTTTGATTCAATTTTAACATATTCCAGCCAAGGGTCCAAATGCATTTTATTAAGACTGTTTCTTTCAAAATAGTGCAGACAATGTATTTTTAGTTGGTATCAGTATAGAGGCGCTCCAATTTTTTTTTTTGCCCCACCCAAAAACTTATTTCTACTTTCTCTTTACTAGATTTATTACTCCTGTTTCTAGCCTTCTGTCCCTAGCACTTGTAGAGGCTCCTAAAAATGCCACGTGTAAATATAAATCGCAGAAGGAATTAATTTATTTTCTACAAATAGACGATTATTCATAGACACTTGGGAGGCCAAAACAGGCTCATGCTGAAGTCAGCTGCTTCATGTAGAGCTTGAGGGCTGTAATTAACTTCTTGGTTTGCCAAATAATTGTAGGCACAGATGACATTGGAACTAAGTGCTGTCACCTGTTTTCTGAATTGGCAGCAGTGAATTAGGACAAAATGAGCTCCCTTTCAAACTGACAAGAGATGTTTAGTGAACATTCATTCCTTTGTTCTTTGACTTGTATACGTTTACATAAGCAATAACCCCACCCACCCAGGCTAAAAAAATTCTCCTATGGAAATGGAGGGTTGCGGGGTTGTAGCTGTGGAACGTAAAACTGTGTTTTTATTTGGGGGGGGATTTACATTTAGAAGAGCCTCTCTGTAAAAGGCAAAGAGAAGGATTGCTGTATTTGTTGATGCTCTTCTACAGAACCTTGTTGCCACCTCCTACAGAGTTCTAGAGAGTTCCTCAAATCTCTGGAAAACAGCCTGCTTCAGTTTTCCAGTCACGAAACCTGTCACTGGATGGGGCACAATTACATATACCTCTTGGTATTGGTTCAATTGTAGTACCTCAAAGCACAATTTGGCATAATCATAGATTCATGTATCTTTTCTCTGGCTATTTGATGCTGATACAATTTTATACACATAAATTCCCAGCAATGTATAGTCGGCCTTTTATCTAACAAACAACTATATCATGATTTGCAGAAACGGTACAGAAATTCTGGCATATGGCTGGGAACTTATGAGACCAAAGGAAAAACTTGTTTGTTCACTCAATGCCATTCATAGCTAGTACCAAAAAACTTACAGTATAACTCATTTATATTTCTTTTTGTGGATATTACCTGTTTTCATTACAAAGGGGGAAAATGATCAGGATCACTTCTATTTGTATTATAATTATGCTTTTATTCTAAGCAAACATTGCATTGCTGGACACTAAGAAAAAAAACACTGTCCTATTTCAAGGTAAAATATGTTACTCTCAATAGCATGTCCTGCAGCTATCGAAGAAAACCAGATTGTTATAGATAAAGAAAACACAGAAATAAACTAAATTCATTCATTTCCTGTATAAATTGCATTTAATTTTTCTGAAAATTATCTACAAATTAATATTAAGGTTGAAATCTTAATTACTTACTGGTGGAACAACTCGTAAAATCCAAAGGCGCTTATTTCCAAGTACAAATGCATAAAGACAATAATCATAGGGTGGCATTTCATATTTTGGACTTCATCCACTACATATTGGTTCAGAATAAACCTATATTTAGTTGTACATGATCCCTAAGCAGCATAATACACCAAGAAATGTTGCTTGTGAGACTTAGAAGATAGCAAGTACTCCTCAGGTTAGATTATTAGTACCAAATTAGCTTCACCTAGAATCCATATATATATAATTATATTATTATAAAGAAAAAAAACTTCTATAGTAATTTAAACCAAAATTTTAATAACATTGATTCACACACTATGTAATTTTATTTTTTTTCTTCCACCAAACTGGCGGGGGGGGGCAAACATTGCCCCCTAATGGGAAGATGGTTCTAAAGAAAAAGGGCAAGAAATGTGTCTTCTTTCTTTACAAGTACTGAATTTGCAATTCTAAAAATGCATCTATACTTTTTACTAAACAGTTAGCACTAGCATTTCTAGTCAGCTAGATGGAATTTAACAGTGTCCAGATCACTAAATTCTGCTATTTTTAGATGAATATAAAACAGGATACATAAAGCCATGTGGTCTTTGGTGGACTCAGCTAGACCTAACAACAAATAGAAATTTAGGTACTCTTACTGCTTTTTTCAAAGCAGGCTTAAATGGTAGTGTTTTTTAACTGTACTTATAGAGATTTTACTGTACATTTAAAATTATAATCAAGCGGGTAGTTGCCAAAGAAAGGTTAAAAAAAAACAGCAACATAATCGCCCAATTAGATACATCTATACTAACATATAACCACTGGGCCACCGTGCCCCACACACAGAGAGAGAGAGAGGGGGGGCTTGTTGGCTAGAAAGCCAGCAGCCTAGGTTCAAGACCCGACCGCCACGTGACAGGGTGAACTCCCATCCACGCCCCAGCTCCTGTCAACCTAGCAGTTCGAGAGCATACAAATGCAAGTAGATAAACAGGTACTACTTCAGTGGGAAGGCAATAGAGCTCCATGATATTATGCTGGCCACATGACTGTGAAATGTCTTCGGAAAGCACTGCCTCAATGGCCTTGAAATGGAGATGAACACCGCTCCCTACAGTCAGCAACAACTAGCGGAGTAAAATCCACAGGGACTCCTTTACCTATACTAATATATTAACAGTCTGTTCATTCAGTAACTTAAAATGGTTGCGGAACAAATTATTTTTAGGAGAATCCTGAAAGTTGTAAGATGTACTTTGAAAAAGTCCATAGCATTCTATAAAGTGGAACGAAATAGCAACAAATGTGATAAATATAGCAATCAATAAATCCAATTAAAAAGTCCACGTAATACTGTATAAATGAGCAAAAACCATCTAGCATTTTTGGTCAGTATTAATTCTAAATATGACATATAACAGAATCCTTGTAAATAATCCACTTCTTACTCTTAATTCTCTTTTTCCCATCCCTTTTTTTTATTAAGATTAGATAATAGGCATCCATGCAGATTTTATACAACACAAGACAATGCTGCTTAATTAATGTCAAGTTTTATCTAGGGCAGAAGTAACAACATTTTGGTGACTTTGAATTTCAGTCACCAGCAAGAGCACAATAAGTAGCATTAGGTTGTTACTTAGGAGGATATAATTTTTGGCTCATGCATATGGTATTTACAGGGTGGTTTAATTATGTTACTTAGTCATATGTAAAACTAATTCAATAACACTCTTTTACTTGAAGGATTGTAGCTTTGGGCTACAGACTTTACAATGATTTTCAAGGGAGTTGAGATTAGCATGAGACAAGCACAGCTTTGTGAAAAAACCATTTACCTATTATCAGCTTTGACCTAATAATATAAGCTCTAAAAACAACTACTGAGTGATTGCAAAAAGTGATTAAAAGTGGAATTATAGAGGCTTAAAAGTCGAAAAAAGTTGTCTGACTCCAACCTAAACACACTGTCATAGGTATACTTCAATGTTTGAACTTTTAAAAATGGATGCAGCACCACTTAGCAAAATTAGAAGAGATAACAAATTAGAAACCTTTAATGAACATTTGCAATCATTGTATTGAATTTCAAAAAAAAGCTTTTTTTAAATTTAATATTTTGGCTTCTGTTGACTATTTTTATCGTTTGATTGTAATTAATTTATTCTTCTATTCTTTAATCTGCTTCCTTCATACTTGTAAATAAAACAAAAAACAGCTCTTTGAACATTAAGTAGCTAGATAGACAAAATTCAAAAACAACTCTGATTTTTGCAATCATTTCTACATAGTTTAAATTATTTGCTATTTTCAAATATTACTTTAATCCCAAAAGAGGTAAAACCCTAAAATATAGAAATGTAATACAATGTAAAACCCATACTAATTTTTTTAAAAAGTCATCTTCGGGTCAAGCTTTACTTCTGGTTATTTCATGGGCAGCATTAGACTCAAAAGTGACATTACCTTAATTTGCCTACAGAAAGAGTTCCATAATCAACATTGATTGTTACCAAAAAGATCCTGTGCTATGATTCCACCCACACTGCTGTTGTAAAATAGGGCTTCAATTACAGCTCATAAATTACAAATATATTCACCACCGTAACTATGACCCCAAAACTTTTAGAGATTACTACATAAGAGAATACAACTTGCGTTAGAAACAATTTAATGGCTTATACAGCTGTAGGACAGGTATGTTGAATCTGCTCTAAATGTCACCTAAAAGTCTGGCAATTTCCACCAAGCTGAAATATCTTCAAAATCAGCTTTATATGACTATATCAATGATTAAAAATATGGCTGATCCAAGAAAAGATGCTTAAATTGGTAAAGGACACTCCTAACCACAGCCACCATTTAAGCATTCAGAAAGAAAGATGAATCCAGAAATATCTCCAGGTAGTGCTTCTGCTCCTTCAGAATCAACATCTTCTGTTTTTCTTGTTTCTCTGATAATACTGAAAATACGCTGTGTTCCAAATCTCACATATGCCTCAAGGGTTAAGCTTTATATAGAACCATTCAGACTGACATATAGCTCACTGTCCTTTTCATACCGTCTCAGCATCAGTAATTGCATTAATCATTCCTAATTTTACTTCCCAACATACAGCTGTCCTCTTACATCTGCTAAAACAACACTTGACCTATTTGCTCCTACATCTTCAAAGACACCTGCTGCTATACGACTTCACCTGGAACGTCATTATTTCGTATCTAATCAACAAGTTTTGTGGTTGTATGATTAACACAGAACAACACAGAAAATGTTTCTGCATTTGTAGTTTTCCTCAGTCACAAGATAGACACTTCATTAACCAAAATTCAAGGAAAGACTGAGAGATGTGGGAGGAATAAAAAGGTATAAGAGTTTTAATTGCACTAGGGAGAACAAAAACTAAATATCAATAAATAGCATGTAGTGCTTCTTATTGATCTAAACATAAATGCACTATAAATCATTTTAAGTCTTAGACGAAGATGGGGTGAATCTGCCAAATGAAAATTAGGGTTTGTATTCATTTGATTACTTATGATAAGTATACTGAGAGGTAAACAGCTACTATAGAGACTTTTTAGCAAAGTGCTAGATTTTTTTTTTATAATCCCAATGACACCCTGTATTATTTTTGAAAAGCTCTGGGTAGGCTGTGCCTTAAGTAGGAAGGGAGAAAACAAAGCAAGGAAATTAGCCTATTTTGGATGCAGCAATAATAGAATCATTGTGTGATACGCTTTAGAAAGAATAGCCCTGTGACTGAAGAGCTATCAAGATTCCATGTATGAGGGTCTTCTGTATTTCTCAAACAAAGAGCTACAATTGATTTTAGGTCTTCTGCATTTCTCAAGCAAAGAGCTACAATTGATTTTAAGGAATATGCTGAGAGCTATATTCCCCAAAGGAAAGATGGAGACAGGACAAAACTAAATTTGCTGTTGATAGTAATGTGCCAAAAAACCCTACTTTCCCCCCCCTCAAAAATATATAACTATATTTGACCCAAAGACCATACTTGGTCTTTCGGGTGGTGTTTTGGGGACAGCAATACAATGGAAGGTCAGGCTACAAATAGAGAAAGTAGAAAGCAAAATGGATTCTATATTAATATATGTAGTTGTTATGCAAAGTTTTAGCAATGTTTTTATTGTTGATGAACCAAAAGTATTATGTTGTTATTTAGATAAACCAACAAGCTGTATCTGCCAATGTGTTCTCCTTCTTTTAATCGAGCTGCAAAAAGATGAGATATTATCAATTTTAGTACTATTACATCTGAAGTATTAGAACTGTTTAAGATACCTCAGATTCATTAATCATGATTATAGGCTTATTTCAACAAAGCACTTCCTGATATGGCCTTTTCCAGATATTTTCCAGTGGCAATAGCCACCATGACTAATGCCCAGGGAATGACAGGAATTGTATTCTGAAATACAGCACATTAAGTTAAAAATGTCAGTTAATGAGCACATGTGGCTTTTGACTTAAAATCTATGTTTTCTCATATCTTGTGAACCCAAAACAACTAACAGATTTTGCATTTCTCGAAACTGGGTCCAGTACTTAAGCTCTATATAAGTCTCTAATTGCTGATTGCCAGATATACAAAATGGGATAAATCTGAAGTCTGGATGATATAGTTCAGTGATGGCGAACCTTTTAGAGACCGAGTGCCCAAACTGCAACCCCAAATCCACTTATGCATCGTCGGGTGCCGGGTGGGTGTGGCCCATTGGCTGGGCGTGGCCCATTGGCTGGGCGTGGCTGCGGTGGTAACGGCAGACTGGATGGGACTAAAAAGTTCAATCAATCAATTCCAACTTTGCAAGATTTTTTTTCCCTGCAAGAAGTTGAAATTGATTGATTGATTGAACCTTTTTTTTTTTTTTGCACACAGCGGCGGAGACCTAAAGTGAAAATGTTTTATAAAACCCAGCTGAAGGCCTAGGCACGTGTGCCCACAGAAAGGGCTCTGAGTGCCACCTCTGGCACCCGTGCCATAGGTTCGCCACCACTGATATAGTTAATCACAAATTTTGATTATACAATCTTCCTTCCAGGGTGCAATTTAACCCAGGAAGTCAGAATGACAGTGAAGGTAGTTTTTCCAATCAAAATAACTGGCAAAATATATTATCTATGATACAACCCTGGATCAAAGTTCTAACCTTGTACAGACAAAAAGATAAATAATCTCTCCTAGTTGTGTCTCAAAGTTAACACAATTACTTAAAGATTAAAGATTAAAGATTAAGAAATGGCAGAATTTCAAATAAGGGAAGAATTTGGTAACAAGAGTAAAACCAACAAATCCTTTATAGATGTTCCTAGGTTACAGATTTAACTTTAAAGAATTAAAGATTCTGCTTTGATTCTGAAGAAAAACAAAACAGTGCCCACAAATAGAGAGAATACAATACTCACTGACAAAGTATTCTATCAGTCAGTTGGCCAATTTTAGCTCCACATTGCTGCACTTAGGAACCCTGGATGTGTAGAAGGACACACAGCTTACTTCCTGAGCTAGCTGAGGTCAATAATGGCTGTTTAGTCATAGAATCAAAGAGTTGTAAAGAACCACTCCAACTTCCCACTCAGTGTAAATTCTGCTAAAACACTGAAGACCAGCTTAAAATTTCATGACAACTGTTGACCTGATCCAGGTGATACCTGACCATGTTAAACTGGTACTTAGTTCTGGTATAGGTTGTTATTAGAATATGGGAGATGGGTTTTACATGGCTTCTCTGAAATGGGCAGATGACGCCATGATCAGCTTTAGAATGCCAACTGGTGTAAACACTACAGGAATTAAGGACTTGTTTAAAATAACTGAATCATTCATAAATCTTAGTAGTCTTCAGAAATATCTAAGGGAAATGTCCACTTTGTGGACTTCAGTCTGTGAATATATATGGGCTACAATCTGCATATCTAACCCTTGCTAATTAAATTAACTAACCATGTTTTTTTCTTTTCATAAAAGATCAAAATACTAAAGCAGTAAAGCAAACTCTTTTAGCTCCTATATTTTTATCAGGAGTTGGAAGCATAGCATTCATGGCCCCTTATGAAACCCCCAAGAGGGCTCTCACTGTCTCCGGCCCTTAAATCATTAGAATCACAAATAATATCAGTAGTTTCTTACAAACTAACTCCAAATCTAGGTAATCTGGGCATTGTGCAACTATGAATGATTCTTGAATTACCATTTCCCCCCCTCTGGTGAAAGTCAGTCTGGATTAGCCATTTAACTTTAACCAATTTTTATTATGAAAAAAAATGTTGCTTGTATACCAGAAGGAAAAAAAATCTTATTGTGCCAGTGATAAGAATGCATTTAGCTTCTTTATATCCATATAAAATAGTATGGCAAGATCATTAGTGCTAGAAGTTTTGAACAGAGATATTAGGATGAGAAGATAACAGGCATAAAAGTTAAAAAAGAAGTTTATAAACTGAGAGTTTTTACTGATGATGTAGTTATATTCCTGCAAGACCCAAAACTGGTATAGAACACTTGATGATGAAGCTAAATGACTTTGGACCTTTAGCAGGCTTCAAAATAAACAGAAAATAATATGAATATGAATGTTTCAGTAATATGAAATGTTCACAAGAAAGTCAGGTTTTAAAGTGGAGAAAAAGATTAAGTGTCTTAACTCCATTTTGTCTGCAGGGAATGGCATTGAAAAAGACATATTAAGATTGGGTAAAATCTCTGTAATTAAGATTTTTTAGCAAAAAAATGGTATTTTTATTTCAGATTTTACCAATATTGACAACTGACATCCCATTTAAACAATGGCAAAAGGATATTTCTAAATTCATATTGCAAGGGGAAAACTGAGAATTAGATACAAATTATTGCAAAATGCCAAAGAAAGAGATATGATTTAGGTTACGAGATTTGAAATTGTACTTTGATGCTTGCTGTTTAATCTGGATGAAAAAGTGGGTGACTCTCCAAAACAAAGATTACTTGAGTTAGAGGGGCATGAATTAAGATTTGGATGGCAGACCTACTTATGGGATGACAAAATTAAGATGAATGTTGACTTTAAGAATCATTTTGTTAGCCATGCCATCCTAAGGGTTTGTAATAAATATAAAATAAAATTCCCTATGAAAGTACCTCTTTGGGTGTCATCTCAGGCTTTTTGCAGAAAAGAAATGATGGCAAGCCCAAATTGATGGACTTATGGTCAGAGAATAATTTTTAATCAAGGTGAAACCACCTTGGAGTTAGTTAGAAGGATGTGTCTATCATTGGTTTACATAGACACAATTGAAAGAAAGATTTAAAGTAGACAAAATGTTATGGGTTTGACCTTGCAAAAAATTAATTTGAAATTGTATTGTGTGGTAATGGTGAACAGGTTATTGCCAAGGTTTATAATCTGATATTAAAATTGAATATGTGAAGCAATGCATGGTTTAATGGGTAAAGAATATTGGGTATAATGCTGGAACAATGGAAACAGAGGTGGGCAAACGGCTTAAAATTTACACTGAACTATAATTTAAAATATTTTTTCTATAAAATATACTGTTGGTATTTAATAAATTGTCCAAGATTTATAAAGGTACTTCAAATGTATGTTGGAAACATAAATATAAAGAAGGAATTTTCTACTATCTTTGGTGGATTTGTGACAAAGCAAAGAAATATTAGGGTAAAATTCGTATTTTAATATAGAACAAGTGATGGCGAACTTTTTAGAGACCGAGTGCCCAAACTGCAACCCAAAACCCACTTATGCATCGTCAAGTGCCGGGTGGGTGTGGCCCATTGGCTGAGTGTTGCCAGTTGGGTGGGCGTGGCTGCGGTGGTAATGGCAGACTGGGTGGGACTAAAAAGTTCAATCAATCAATTCCAACTTTGCAAGATCTTTTTTTTCCCGCGAGAAGTTGAAATTGACTGATTGAACTTTTTTTTTTTTGTACATGGCGGCGGAGGCCTAAAGCAAAAAGGTTTTATAAAAGCCAGCTGAAGGCCTAGGACTGGGGCAATGGCGTGTGTGCCCACAGAGAAGGCTTTAAGTGCCGCCTCTGGCACCCGTGCCATAGGTTCGCCACCACTGATATAGAAGATTCTTAAAACAAATATACAAATTAAACCAGAGACTTTTCTTCTAGGGTTAATGGACAAAGAACCTGAAACAATGGAACTTTGTTGTTATACATGTTGATCATAGCGGGAATGCTTTATGCACCAAAATGAAAAGATATATTAATTCCCACAATGGAAGAATAATAGAACAAACAGAGATTGTCAAATTAACTGCTTTAATCAACAACTAGAATACATCTAACTATCTGGAAATCACTTCTAGATTTTGTGCTTGAGATAGAAAAAAAATGAAACTTTAACTTTGTGATTTATTGATTAGACAAGGTTTTTTTGTTAGAAAAATGTCTAGTATATGTGAAGTAAGAAGTTGAGGCTATAATGTAATTATGTTCATTCTACTGAGCTGAAAAGTTAATGCTTTTTTCCCCTTCATTCTTCACTTCTCTCTTTCCCCTTTCTCCACTATTTTCATTTTCATTTTATACTCTAATATGTTTAATAAAATTATATTAAACAATATTATGACAAGACTGTTATCCCCTTTCCCAGCAAACTTCAGCAGTGTATGTGTGAGTGTGTGTGTATGTAATTTCTCTGAAGAGAAATTTGTTTCTCTTAGCTATCATATTAAGAGACACATAAATGTGACAAGACATCAAACTGTGGATTTTTCTCTTTCGAAAAAAGTGCAGTTCAGTTAAGAAAAAGTTAAAAGGGGAGATTGAGAGTGACACATTTGTTTAAAAAGTAGGTAATTAAAGGAAGTTTTTTTATCCATGTATTGATGAGTCAGTCAGCTACCATTCTGTCGTCTCCTTATCCAACAGTGAGCAATTTCAAAGTCAGCTTGGAGATCAAATAATGCCTGGTAAACAAAAATCACCTCATCTTCTTGATCAGTAATTCAAGGAGTGTTTTTGTTAAGGATTATTTCGGAGTGGAAATTTGATATGCAATTTATATTCAGCAATGTTCTTGACTTGTACAGAGACCACATTCTTGAGGACAAAGAAATTGTACACAAGTCTAACCAATTAAACAACTAATGGATAAAAAATACAATCAAACTCTATAAAGGTTGCTTGAATTATTTTAAGTTGGCTCCAGTATGAATTACTTAGTTAAACTAGCTAAATTATATAGAATCTGAATATACATACGTAAACAGGATCTCTTTCCAGCTGTGCTTGCACCCCCTAGGCACAGGTTGCCTCCCCGGTGGACCAGTTCAAGTTCCAAGTTTGTCCTGAATAAACAGGAAGGGAATAGCCTTATTTCAATTATTTACAAGCTCTAAAAAAAATTGTTCAATCGATCTGTAAAATTGTACCCCCAAATGAAAGGGAGCAAGAACATGACAGAGTATGCATGCCATACTAAACTGTGGTATTAATTTGAAGTGGGCAAGTTAATTTTGTCCTGAAGCTGCATAAATTCTCCCAGGCCCTGTTTTGTGCAGCCAAAAAGGTCATCATCTCATCAGCCAGTTGTATCTTTAAAATAAAATAGATTCCTACAGCTCTTGACTGAAAACAGAAAGTTAAAAAAAGGGGCAATCTGGAACTACAAAACTACTGCTTTGCCCTGCATCAGGATAAAGGGAACCCTGGTGGCGCAGTGGTTAAAGTGGTCAGAATGCAGTATTGCAGGCAGACTCTGTCCACACCTTGAAGTTTGATCCTGATGAGGCTCAATATTAACTCAGCCTTCCATTCTTCCGAGGTTGGTAAAATGAGGACTCAGATTGTTGGTAAAATGAGGACTCAGATTGTTTGGGAAAATATGCTGTAAAGTACTATGGGGCAGTATATAAGCCTAAATGCTATTGCTATCAGGGTAAAAGCAATTTGGTACCCTACAGATGTGAACTTTAACTCCTCCAGTTGCTGTACAAATGAGTGGCAGATGGTAATTGAAATCGGCAATATTTGCAGGGCACCAGATTGCCCATCCCCGAGATACAGCATAACTAATCCGAATAATGTAAAGCACTTGGAAGGATTTCATTGAGTATAAACTATTTTGCAAAGATTCCAGTGGCATATGTCAGAAAAGAACTCTTTTTGTGCAAAATGTTTGTTAAAACATATTCACATTACTAAAATAGTAGCATTTCAAATAATAATATTCCTAAGTTTGCAGCTTATGTCACCATTTTTTGAAGGAATGCTTTAATCCTCCTTACACTGAGAAAAAGCAATTTAACAGTGAAAATGTTTGGGCTCTGAGCTCCATCTGGTTGCTGCTGATAAGGCCAGCCACATGACTAGGGAATTTTCCACTCTTCAGGCAATTTGCAGCACTTGCTGAATTTCTAAAAACTTAACAGCAAAGCTGTGACACAGATTTCATATTAGTGAACAGGAAAAAAAATGCAAATCACACCTTAGATAACTAGATGAATATTAAAATATTTATTTCCTGAAATCTCTTCAGTTTTCTTTAAAGGAATGGTAACCCACTGTTTCATAAAACAAAGACATTATTGATCCCTGAGAAATAACAAAAGGTGGTACCTGTCCTTGAAAAAGACTGCACAGAAAGAGATGAGTGAGGAGGGGAAAGGAAAACAAAGCTGCCCCAAAGGAAAAATAAAGAGGGCTGTGCTCTCTCAACTGAGCTAATAAGAGTGGCCCTGCTTCCTGTCACTCCCTCTGCTGTGGTCTGGTGAAATGGCTATTAGATGTTCACTGGGGGAGAACCCAAAGGTTTCTCTCAGTGCTTGGGATTTTGCCCTCTGTCCTCTTCAGTCATTCTACCTTCCAAATAAAAAGCTTTCTTCTTTAACCAAAGCAACATATTTGCGTGATCATTTCTAGAAATTTTTTCAATACAGTAAAACTATCTGTCAGGTATCGGTGACATCTATATAATGATTTTGAATGAGTGGGATCAGCCCACCACTTTTAGTAAGAGAAACAAGTAAACAATCCATTGGGCTTTTTACATTTCTAGAAGCATTCTTATAAACATAAAATATATATTTTTCAGATAATGAAAACTGTCCCGTACTTAAAGTATATTTTATATTATAGTACTTAAAGTACTATAATCTCATTCTTGGTTAACATATGTTTTGCAGAATTCATTTTTTTCTTGTTGCAAACGGTTGGAGTATATGACCTTTAAAAGACGTAAAGTCCAATAACACGAAAAGAGAACTTTCTGAAACCTTTTAAGAAAACTCCCAGTGTACGAATAAGTAACAACAACCAAAAAACTCTATAAACTAAATTTAGTTCTTATTAGTTTTACAAAGGTCAAAGTATACAACCATTCATCAGCTTAGAAAAATCACAGTTCTTCATAGCTTTACTGTCTTCTTGAAGGATCAATAAAAGGTTACTATCTTCCTGAAATACTCACATGCATTAATAACTCTGATGTATCATGCACAGACTGTGTGCAAGTATGCCCTGAGATAATTCTACTGACTTTCAGAGTACCTAATGGTGTCAAAATAAAAAATAATAATAATCACAATGTCAAGAAAAGCTACAAAAAAGCAACCAAGCATCCATTCTGAACACATGGGGCAGGCTATAAGAATTACTAGAAATCGGAATTTGTAATACTTCTGTAATAACTGAACATTATCAAGCTACAATTGTGATGGCAATACTATTTTCCCTGCAACTGTATCTACCCAGTGAAGATTTTCCAAAGTCAAAGGGTCTTTAATAGAATCCTCTGGGACATGTTTATTTTATTTAAAAAGTTATATAGCCGTTTGTCGTATTTACCAGAATCCTGGGTGACTCACAAAAAACAATAAAATCATTAAAAATATAAAAAAATATTTGATTGATACTTTGAGGATAAAATCTATTGCAGCAAATAAATTAGACACAGTCGGATAAATTTTTTCTGAATTGTTTTCAGTTTTTATTATCAAGGTTATGTGGAAAATGCTTGGTAAGTTCATCAATCCCCGTTTATTCATTGTTGTACCCACATTTCCTCATACCATAAACTTGTAAGTTGAGGGTTGTCCATTAAGGCAACCCGAATGAGTGACAAACAGAAGCAATCTTTAGAACAGTGCTTTACCCACCTGGCTACAGAGTACATGAAAAGAAAATCATTGTCTGGTGATCCAGGAGTCTTGCTGTAGTCAGTATATTTTTTCTGGGTAGTATTTTTGATATCTTTCATCACTGACTCCATTTCTTTACTTAAATTGGTTTCTGACTGTTAAAGAAAAGAGGGATTGAATATATTTAGCAAAACCAGCAGTAGTAACAGAAAAAACACAAGAGAAAGAGTTCTGCAAATATAAGACTGTGAAATATTAAATAGAACTATGCAATATTACATTAAACCTTAACAGAGAGATGTTCAACAAACTCTTAGCTATTCAATAAAGTATTCACTGGAGTTCATTGACAGAGATATTTTAAACAAACACTTCCAACATGCTAGCCTTTCATTAAGATTAGACATATTAATATTTTTATTGTGTTACTGTTTTTGAAATCAGTTCAAGTGATTGAATACAAAACATAAACTTCACTTTAATAAAAAAATAGGCTATATTCTTTTAAAAGCTAAGCAGTACAAAGCAAGAAGAAATAGAAAAAACTAAAAAGTCAGAACATATTAATCAGTATTGTAATATCTGCTCAAAAGTATGTAATTGTAATTTATTTCCAGGCAGATTTGGATAAATTGGACCCTAAAGCTTATAAACGAAAGTGAATGTTGTTATAAAGCTTCAAAATATAAAACTATATATAAAAAGTTATGATAAAATGAATAATCCATAATGATAAACATTCTAAACTGGAAGATTTTATATAGCTTTCAGTCATAAATGCAGTCATTTTTACACTATTACAACATTTTTTGAAATATGATTTAGTTCTATAAAAAGAAGCTGGAAAGCATGGATTTAATAATCAATAAATACTTATATTAAAATTGAACAGCAAAATGCTGAGATAATCATAACTTTATTTTAAAGGTGATATAATTGAATCTATCTATTTGAAATTTTAATTTTCCTGAAACGTTTGCATTTAATGGAGAAATGGTAGAGAATGTTCGACTTTTGAAATTTTACCAAACAGATGATGAGTTATGAGGAGAGAAACAGAAAGAAGATGGAAAGACAAATTAACAAGGATCTTTCTGCCTTACACTGATGCTTACTGGGAAAGTTCCCAGCTGCTCTTGAAGTTCTTCCACCTCCTTGATGAGCTCCTGCATATTCTTGGTACTATGACACTGACAAAGGTTTCGCTCTACATTGTTGCCAGGATAACATGGAAGGACACTGTTGGCAAACTGCCTACACAGAGGACAAGTAAATTCTCCCTTGTCCACAGCAAAGCCCTGGAGAACCTGATCATTCTAAAAGAAAAGAACAAAATAAGTGAATTTCAGAAATGGCAAACATTTATAATTGTAATTGTATTGTTTATGAAATGGATAAAAGTACTGTAGCATGTTTATAAGTGTGGATTTCATTTCTTATATATTAAAAGTTCCTATAGGTTCACTGAAGTTTCACCAATATCTACTGGAAACTTGTAATAATTTAATGGATAAAATATTATAAAAGAAACTTTTCATTTTATCTTACCCGTAGGGATTCCATATAGGATTTATGACAATCTATGTGTAATGTATGGCCGCATGTTTGCACATATACACCTCCTTCCCAGCCAATCGATACTGATTGCAGACAAGAACTCTAAACAGTAAAGCATAACATTTAAGATAATGCACGTGGATACATCGTTACTTTAAAATATAGGACACTAATTCATTAAGGTATTCACATTTTTATTAATGAGCAAGAGTGGTATAGGCACTGTTAAATCAAAAAAGGACTGATGTAGTTACTAAATACTAAATTGTATTATGAGTGAAAGGAATAAAAACAAATACAAATTACAAAAAAAAGTATAATACAAAAAAGTTTGAAAAAGAAAAGGAGAAAAAAAAGAAAATAAAGTAACATCTCCCTTTAACCCAGTAAAGACCATTTTAAAAGCTTATCAATTTCTAAATACAACATAATTTTTCTTCAGCCCCATAGCTCATCTCTTCAGTAAAAAAAAATCCCAAAGCTTTGTCAATCATTATGTCAACAAAAGTTCAGCAAAGTAACCACATATGATTTTACTCTTTTAGCCCTGTTCAAATAAGCCAACCTTATATTCCTTCCCTATGTTTTAAGAATCTTATTTTAACCCCTTCAAAATGAGTCCCAGAACTAGTTTTCATTTCTTTTTTAAAGCCAGAAATCTTTCAAAACTTTTAACAGATTTCTTTTGCATATCCAATAACTAAAGTTTCTCCTTTTGTTCGTCTCTAATAAAATCCTTCAAGAAATAACAGAGCTCTCTTTTTCCAGTAAGAAAAAGTTATCCAAGTCAGTTTCCTGGTTCAATGAGGAGTAAATTATCCATCAGTTCCATTTGTGTGTCCATATCTTTCCCCATTTTCTTCTCATTGCCTATCATATTTAAATCCTCCTTCAAAATAATTTCAAAATTATCCGTTGCAACTTGTTCTAGTTCGGCAACTTCATTACAACATGCTCTATACATCTTATTAAGATATCTGTTTATCTTATCAAGTTGTTTGGTAGACCAATATTCAAAAACTTCTGTTATAGATTTCTGCTGCATTCTTTTCTTTATCCTCTAGCTCCCTCTAGTATCCAACATTCAAGGTTCCCTTATCATTAAAAGATCATAAACAATTGCCATTTCACACAGAAGTTATTTTTCTAATAATTCAAAACTATAATTCCAAATCTGTTATTAACTTTCCAAAATCCACATTCTAAGCACCCTTTTGCTGCATAATAAAAAAAACCATATATTTACAAAACTTTTAAAATCACATTTAAGCTACTTTCCTCTAAGGCAGGGGTGTCAAACTGCCGGCCCATGGGCCGGATGCATCATGCCAAAACCGCGCCCACCCTAGCTCCAGCAATGGGGAAAAAGTTGCGACACGTCACGTGATATGGCGAGTTTGACACCCTTGCTCTAAGGAGAAGGGCCTTCAGCTGACAAATACAGTAAAATTTTGCCAGTCTGAAAGGTATTAATCTTTCCAGTACAATAAAAAAAAGAAATCCAAAAAGTTATTAACAAACATGGCTTGATTGAGCTTAATGTCCATAAAAGGCTGCATTATGAGGATGAGCTTGATGGAATCCAGATTCCTAGCCATTCATTTCATAAACCGATCACAAAATAATCTGCTCATGAGTGGCGGCTTCTGGAATCACTTGGATAATCTCAACAATCTTGCCTTCCTCTAGAGAGATTCGCCAACCATCCAGCCACAATTGTCCTCATAAATGCCCTCACAGGAATCCCAGGACTATTACAGTTATAAGTGTTGTTATTACTACAGAAATTAGCCTAGAAAACATTATATTATATACACTGATTAATAGCGGTTGCATTTGGAATACAATTTTCAACACACAGTAAAGCTTTAACATTTTAAAAACAAATTTGTAACTAATTAAAATTATCTCTTGAAACCTTCCTTAATAATTTTAATTATATATACTATTATAATTATATATACTGTTAAGGAAATTAGCAACAGGATTTATTTTTACTGTTCAGAGCATTTCAGCAGACAATTCAAAGGATTTCAGAGGTATACATTTTTCTTCTAACCGAAATTTATTTTTTTCTTGCTATAATTATTTTAGTAACTAATTTTCTAGAAAGCACAATCATTTGAGTCCATAAATATTAACGTATAAATTAGTTTCAAGTTTTTGAACAAATTCCACAAGACTCTATTACAGAAATAATTAATGTAGCTTGATTAAGTGCTGACATGTTGACTCTTAGTATAGTTTCTTCATACATAGAATTTCTCCAAGATAATCTGTCCTGCATCTAGCTTTTTAAATCTCTCAATGGTGTATTCACTGCTGCTGTAATTGAGTCCACTCACCCTGCTGCTGGTGATTGTTTGTTTATATCCCACCTTTGTTTTTATAAATAATTCAAGGTGGTGAATATATCCAACACACCTTTCTCCAAAAACTCAGTGAGATGAGTTGGGCTGAGAGAAAGTGACTGGCCCATGGTCACCCAGCTGACTTTCACAGCCAAGGTGGTACTTGAACTTTTGGTCTGTTGCTTTAGACTAAATATTATAGAACTTTTCAAGGGGCTATATATTACTTTGCATAATATATCCAAAATATAATAGTTTGTCATTTGTGTCTTAAGTGAGAACTCTAGATTGCTTTATTTTATGATCCATTTATTTATATTCCTGGCTCTCCATTGTATTCTGAAGACCATTCTCCAATGCTAATGTTCAGAAGTATTTATACTTTATATCCTGCTTCTTTAAATTACAACTTCTGCATGCATAGCTGCATCACAAGAAAGCCATTATCTATATTGTTCTAATTATTTTAGATATAGACTCCTGAACATCTTTTCCAAGACCTTTATGGTTACAAATCTGTTGTATATTTCTTGACAACTGATTCCTTTACTGTTGATAGCAGAGCCCCAAAAGCTGAAGTTATCCACCATTCTATGTCAACTTTAATGTTGTTCTAACCAGTTCCAAGGCTGTTTGTTGTATTGCTGTCATTAGTTGTAGTCCTACTTTTTCAATATATTCCTTGACTTTCATTACTAGAGCTTCCTCCTCATTTGCAGTTTTTTGCATTTTCCGCTATTAAAGGAGAGTTCCTGGAATAGTGCAGGTTATTTATGTTTGTTCCTCTAATTTTAAAACCACAGTTACTTTTTTCAAAACTGGCTTGTCTCAACATACATTCAGCATATGAGCAGAACATAATAAAGCACACTTGTTCCAGATCAGGAAAGGAATGTGACAAGATTTCCTTCAACAAAATCATCCTTACAAAACTTTTATAACATAAACTCTAGTTCTAAATAAGTCCATTACAAGAAAACAAATGGAATAGTCTTCCACCATACAGCTATAAAATCTACGTACATCTTTAAAGAACTGTTGTAAAGTTGCAAGGCGTGTTTCAAATATTGCTGCACAAGTATCATTAGGATATATTTGTTCATTTTCAGATGTTGGTAACTTCTTAGGCTCAGTAGTATTACGGCACTGCCCCAAAACTAGAGAGAGAGAGAGAGAGAGAGAGGGAGGGAGGGAGGGAGGGAGGGAGGGAGGAGAGGGAGAAAGAGAGAAGATATTTACAGCATATCACAAAACAGAATTAAAGTGCCCATCCATGTAGGGTAAGTGAATTAAAGGAGTCACAGAACTGATTAAATTGCTTGCACTGAACAATAACAATTTGTTGTATTGGTATTATAATATCAAGCAAATGTTACATTTTATTTTAACAGTTAAAATATTATTTGTATTAATGCCTTTCTCTTCATTCACACACACACACACACACAAATTGTACTCTTCAAAATAGACACTGGCATATTTTATTTAACCTAATGTTTCTATTCTCTAATAAGTGAGAAATTGGATAATTGATATCTGCGTATAAAGAGGTATATGCCTTGCCTCTCATTCTCCTATTAGTTCCTTCGCAGTACAGCAGCAAATATTCTCAGACAAATATATTCTTCATCTCATTCATCTGTTGGTGCCACTACAGTTTGATTTTGAAGCCATACCTGAAGAAGCTTGTAAGAGAACCACTAATCCTGTTGGTCGCTCTTCAGTAGAAGGGCCACTTTGGCCACAAATAACACAATCATAGATAGCTTCAGAAACATGTTCTTCTGCTGTTGCAATCTCCATAGCAATATCAGCATCTGGTGATTCTAAAGAATGGAGAAATAAGACTCAATAGGGAAAATTAATTGCAATTTGAACCATTATAATGTGAAGTTTATTGCTTTCCCCCTGGAGGATGCTTTTTTACGATCAGACTTTACCAATGCAATACATAATCTCCATGCTTTTAAAAGTGTTGGTTGTAACAGGCAGTACAAACCTCTTCTGCTATAAGAACAGCTGGGAGCCATGTATTTTAGTTCTGCAACGTTGGAAAATTTATTTATTAGATTTTCCAACATATTAGACTTATTAGGTTCATATATAACTGTAGCACACAGCATGAGTGGTCAACCAAATATAGCTGAGTTGGTCAACCAGGACACTGTGAGATCCCAGCACGTGAATCACTAGGATGAAAACTGAATGTTAAGGTCAAAGCTGAAAAATAAGATTCAAATGTGGCATGGATTTCATTTCATCTTGTTTGCTTATTTATTGGGTAACAGTCCCGCTGTTTGATACAGCCTGGATAGTATGACCTTGGAGAAGATCTTCAAAAGTTCAATTAATATCTCTGACTCATTGTTAGTGGCTTCTGGGATCTGCTGCCCTTAGGATTTGTTCTCACAGAGTGACTAACAAATGGAATGACTAACTACAGTAGGCCTGCTTAATAAGAGCCTGGCAATGTTTGCAGGAGCCCACTGTGTGACCTTCCCAAAAGACAAAATAACAAAGCCATTTGAACTGTAGAGCTGAAGTATTGGCACTGGTGGAACAGAACCTTCAAAGGTAGACGGCCAAGGCCAGCAGAGTAAAAGAGAACTATTGTAAACTACATCCAACAAGAGCCACCAGTGCATCAGAATGGATAAAGAATGAAATGAAATGAAATGACTACTGAACCATGATCTCCTGCTTTCTAGCATGGTGTCTTAACCACTAGGCCAAAGTGGCTCTCATTTTACAATATACATTTTAAAAAAGTAAGCCATAATACTCCTGTATTTAAATTAACACTTTGAACGCCCAAAATCTTTCAAATGTTCAGCTAAACTTAAGATCATATGTACATTTACTTAATTAGCTGAAGAAGCTCCAAAACAAAATTCATAGCATTAATCTTAACAGTAATTAATTGTTTTTATGAACTGATTTATTTTGAGAAGTTCCCATTTTCAGTAATCCAGAGTTACTCTTATTTGGCAGCATAGCACCAGACAGACAATATATCACCAATGTCTACCTTGTATTCAAATAAATAAAAAATAAATATACAGAATAGTTACTAGTTATTGCAGTTTGGGAGATCAAGAGAACTTTCAGCAATTTTTAGTGTGTGTGTGTGTGTGTGTGTGTGTGTGTGTGTGTGTTTTAGAAAAAACAACAACAACAAGCAGCCCTAGATTATTGGAACAAACACAGACCTTTCTGATCCTCTAGAACAGGGGTGTTAAACTGCCGGCCCATGGGCCGGATTCGTCATGCTGAAACTGTACCCACTCCATTGCCAGCAATGGAAAAAAAGTCACGATATGTCACGACACGTCACATGACATTGCGAGTTTGACACCCCTGCTCCAGAATTTGATAGTTAAATGTTTTCTGTTTTCATATCTTTTAAACTTAAACACCGAAAACAGTTAATATTCCAAAAGGTTAAAGAGTTTACAATGTGTAACTGGAAGCAGCGCTGCCCTTATGGAACTGCTGCATTAAGATAATTCCCAGAATCAGCAGGCTAATGATTGGTTGGCCTAACGTAGCATGTGTGTTCTCAGAAGACCAGTACAAGCTATTTATGTTCTAAAACGGTGCCATGCGGTTTCTCTCTTTCTCACCTTCAACTCTTCAAAAAGCGTTACTTCAGAAACTGAGTGTGCTGAATGATGCAGTATTAATAAGAGATTGGAAAAAAACAACTCTACCTACAGTACAGTTTAAATGGATATTCTTTGTGAATTCTCAGAGAACTAAAATCCACACATTAATTTTAGTTTTCTGAATATATCACATATGATCATATTAGTTGGAATTTGAAGGTCATATAATTTTATGCAAAATGATGCATACAGACATCACTCATGGCAGCAATGAAAAACTGGCCAGCCATGAATTATTATTACCAGTGCATGTTGTTTTGCCTTATAACAACTTGAGATAATAAAAATTCATCAATTTTCTGTCTAAAGACCTAAACCAACCACAATTAAGGAAAGAGCATAGGAAATTGCTGTATGTTGAATAAGGCTCCTGATCCAGTTTTATTGGCTTTGACCATAAGTAGTTTTTGAAGTTATAGACAATTTTTTTCCTGCTCTACCAAGGGAATTACCCACAGACCTTCTGTAGAGAAAATATTATATATAATCAGCTCAAGATGATGACAGGTGATTTGCAGTTAGTAGAGCATTTACAAAAAAAATAATTATCAGGAAATCTAGAAAATGACATGTCCACCTTCTTTCAATGCCAATTTCATTCTCCTAACCACTTCTATTTGGTATTAGCTTAAAAAAACCTTAAAAATAAGTTTATTAAATAAACTGATTTAAAAAGTAAATTAAATTAGCTAAAATATAAGTATTTACTTACTTTTAAATGATTTATTTAAAATAAAGGGAAATATAATTCAAGGAAAACCTTTAATGTCAAATAATTTGAAATAAAACAACAGTACAGGTAGTCTTGACTTACAACCACAATTGAGCCAAACATTTCTCTTGCTAAGACAATCGTTAAGTGAATTTTGCCCCATTTTATGACCTATCTTAAGACTGTTGTTAAGCGAATCACTGCAGTTGTTAAGTTAGTAACACAATTGTTAAGTAAGTCTGGCTTCCCCATTGACTTTGCTTATCAGAAAGTAGCAAAAGGTGATCACATGACCCCGGGACACTACAGCAGTTGTAAATATGAGTCAGTTGCCAAGCATTTGAATTTTGAATATGTGACCAAGGGGATGCTACAACAGTTGTAAGTGTAAAAAATATCATGTCACTTTTTCGGTGCCATTGTAATTTTGAATGGTCACTAAATGAATTGTTGTAAGTCGAGGATTACCTGTCTACCCTTTAAGACAATTTTCAGAGTGTCTGGAAAATATTGATTCAGATACTTTAGATTATCCTTAGGGCTATACATTGTAATTTGTTCAAACCCAGGATTGAATCAGACAACTGGGAGATATTTAAGTAGAAGAAACCTTATGCTTCAGCAGTCTAGAGGATAGTTACACTGAGTGTCCAAAACAGGTGATACATTTCTCTCCAGACTCTCCTATAGCCTGGAGTAAGAAAGAAGGGATTCATTTTTATAACTGAGAGCTTCAGTTTTAATATACATAATTTATTGAAAATCCCTTTTCTAAAAAGACTACACAGCTGCCTTTGAAAACCACTGGTCCAGAATGCACGTGACCAGGTACATGGGTTACCTGTATGTTTTTGGCTTAAATTCAAGGTGTTGGTAGAGAGTCAAGCCTAACCAATTTCATAAGTTTATTGTGATGGAGAAAAACAGGATGGTGCATGTATATCATCATGAGTTTTGAATTAAAGATATAAATTTAATAAATACATAAATTTAGGTAATCCTAGATTAACAACCACTGATTCACCACCATTCGAAGTTTTGACCGTGCGGAATGAGTAATGATTATGATAGGTCCTCAAAGTTCCCATGGCTCCAGCACCCCGTGGTTACGTGGTTGAGATCTGTGCACTTGGCAACTGGCTTGCCATTACAAAAGTTGTGATTTGCAGCCTTCCATGCCAACTGCTCCAAATCAAAGTCACTAGGGAAGCTGGCAAGGAAGGTTGCAAGTTGCTTGGGTAAATCTCCCGCACCCATACACTAATCCTGAGCCTTGCTGCATTTGTCCACACCCTCTCAGCCACTTGTACATCCTTGCACACCCTCCCCCACCCAGCAGCAGCCACCCCAACCCTGCTCTGCCCTGCATACCCCTTTCCTCCCTCTCCCACCCAGCAGTAGCCACTTACCAGGATGCTGGCCTGCTTGCAAGCTGTCTGGGACTTGCAGCTTCCTGTTGGCTTCCCTACTGACTTTGGATCTTGAAAGCTGGCAGGAAGTGGCAAGGAGGTGCTCACTTAATGACCCTCAGTGCTCACTTAATGACAGCCATGACAGGAACTGCAGGGATTGCTTATCGCTAAGTCATGTGGTCATGGGACATAATGCTTTATGATTACATTGCTTAGTGGCAGAAATTCTGGTCCTAATTGCTGTTGTAACTTGAGGACTACCTGTACATAAATAAATAACATTTTAAAGCTAACAACGTCAGTTACTGTGCCCAGGCATGCACAGTAGCAATGAAAGACTCAGGAAAATACAAGTTTTGGTTTGGGCAACATTATGGAGATGTCACCTCAGTGATGACTCATCATCACACATCCTGCCACCTATCTAATTCAAAAGTATATTTACCTGAGTCCATGTCAATACCATGTAAATCTCAAGAAAGGTGTGGTACCTTTAAGGAATAGCTGAGCAGTAATGAATGTGCCCACGCTAAATCTGAAGTATCCTTGTCTGCTTCAGATGCAACTACTACAACAAATATAAAGACCTATTCCTTTTTTCAATGTATGTTTAACATGGAAACAAAACTACTGGGATTGCTTATACTTAGAGCAAAGAGTCATCATCACTATTTGCTAGGAACTTCATTTTGAATGTAAACAATTATTTCCATAGTTACTTTTTCCTACATGTTCTAAAATGGAATCTAAAGAGGAGATACTACTTTGTTCCTTTCAATCTAAAAGAGTTTCTATTCTTCCTCATTTGACTTTTAACTTCATTTCCCAATATCAAGAACAATGACTAATGTAAACAGACTACACATCTTACCAACATCCATAGCAGTTTCCATAAAACTTTTCTGCCTTGATGCAAATTCAGCCAAAAGCTTCTGTTGTCGTTCCCTGGCCTTTTGTCGTCTAATGAAATAAAAAGAAGGGGGATAATTATAAAGTAACTGTTGACATTTATTTATAAGGTCTATTTATAGATTGATATGAGAAAAAATTTGCATTTTTTTTCTGCTCGAATCTGAAAGGTTATTTTTGCCCCAAGGTCACTTCAAGTGTTTCAACTTTTCTTTTATTGCTTTCTCTTCTAGCCTGCTAAGTCAGAAGCAGTCTAGGACAGGTGCAGAAAATGGCAGCTTCTTTATCATTACAAGAAAGGTTCACTGGTTTCAGTTAAGAAATAACTCTTATTACCTGTGCATTACTTCTGAGAAATCCTGAAAGATGACGAATGATCTTAGCTCCAAATAATAGACTAGCTCAAGGACTAACAGATCAAAAGACATCAATACATAACATTTTGATTAGCAAGCTATTTGCATACATGCTGAAAGACATACAATTAGACGAACACATAAGTGGATTGAAAACTGCATTCAAGGACACTAATCAATGGTATCTTATCAAACTGGAATCAGCCATCAAGTAAAATGCCACAGGAGCTGGTCATGAGACCTATATTCCTCAACATTTATACCACTGGATGAAAAAGTAAATGACATGGATTATAAAAATTGCAGACAACACAAAATTTGGTGGAATAGCTAATCCCCTAGAATCTTAGGATATATTGTTTTGAAAGGGTCTGCAACACCAACCAGATCATAAAACAAGATAGTTCAAGATAGGAAAATGTGGAGAGAGCTGGTCCATAGAATCGATGAGAATCAGACACAATTAAAGGGATATCATCATCATCTGTTATCAGGTTCAACATCTTCATCAGTGCAAGAATCCTTACATTATTCTGAAAAGGAGGCCATCCAGCCTCCACTGGAAAAGTTCCTATGAATGGTGTATCTGTGTGTTTACCACTCTACTATTCAAGCTATTCTATTAACAACTATTACCATCAATAATTTTTCCTACTACTCAGCCTGTATCTTCTTTCTTTTCTTTTCACTTCAATCTGTTGATCTTCCTCCTGCTCTCAATTCCAACAAGAATAAATCCACTCCCTCTTGTTTATTTTTGTCACTTTAGACCCTTATAGAGCACTATCGTATTTCTATTTAGTCTTCTCTTTTGTAATTTAAACATACCTCTCTCTTTTAACACCTTGAACCAAACTGCAGCCTTTCCATATTTATTTAATGTGCGGAACCAGGTAAAATATTCTAAATGTAATCTAACC
The DNA here is from genome assembly GCF_001527695.2 of Protobothrops mucrosquamatus. Taxonomy (NCBI): domain Eukaryota; kingdom Metazoa; phylum Chordata; class Lepidosauria; order Squamata; family Viperidae; genus Protobothrops; species Protobothrops mucrosquamatus. The sequence continues at coordinate 278,558 of NW_015387121.1, forward strand.
AGTAAAAAATACAATTGGAAATAATACCTCCTGTGAAATGGGTGTGATGCTTTTGTTAATGCAGGCCAGAATTGCATTGGACTCTTTTTGCTCTTATTACTCGTAGAATTTTCTCACACACTATTGTGAAACCAGGTTTCCTCATCCTGTAGCCAGGTGCAGAATGTTATACTTGTCACAGCTAAACATTATCTCACTGCAGTATTCGTTGACTTTTTTAAATGCTGGTTTTGTTCTTTAGGATTTTAGCCAATACATCTAATACCATTTGCAAATTTCCGTTTCATCTCTGGATGATTTTAAAAATATCAAATAATACTGGGCTAAGGATGGAGAATTGTAGGATTCTACCTGATACTGTGGAATTCTACCTCATGGCAATGCTAAATCATTTATGACAGGCATGTCAAACTCGCGACGTCACATGATGTTGTGTGACATATTGGGACTTTTTTCCCATTGCCAGCAATGGGGTGGGCGCGGTTTCGGTGTGACGCATCCGGCCCGCGGGCCAGCAGTTTGACATGCCTGATTTATGAGTACCCTTTGGGTGCAATTGTTCAACTGGCTGCATACTATCAAAATACAATACCATCCAGACCAGTTAGTTATTTTGCCTGAAAGGATATCAGAAATTTTCTCAAACCTTTACTAACTTTACTGTTATATCCACATAAAAATATTAGGTTCTGGGCACATGCTTTAGAGAACTATCAAGATAATTTAAAAAAAATAATAAAATGAGAATGATAAAGAATGATAAAAGTAGCCCAGACAAAAAGCACAACTAGGTGTGCTAGCACTATCTTTATTGTAAGGAAACATTAACATAATCTTTCAAGATTGAAAGTATTTCTTTCCTCCTTTCCTTTTACTCTCTGGGGAACTGGGGGGGGGTCCTTTTTGAAATGTTTCCCATGCCCTCCCTCCTTCTGTGGGCTGGTAGTCTGCTGCAGCTTTCGCTCTTAACTTCCAAGGTCATTCCCAAATACCATTACAAGGAACAGGAAAAGAAGAAGAAGAATGATGTAGCTTGATAGCTACAGCTTTGAAATATGTGAAAGACTGTCGAAGTTGTCTCATCCTAAAGGACACAATACAGTGGATTCTCCTTCTCTGGGTGTGTTAGATAGAGACTGGATGGGGATCTACTGTGACTGTTTAATTTGTGACTGAGAGGGATAGGTTGAATGATCTAAACGGCCCCTTCCAACTATGTAATTGCATGTTATATAATTCAAAACAATATAGAATACAATAAAACAAAACATTAAATAAAACAAGGACACATTGTATATAAATTTTAAAAAACAGTGCCCACAAATAGTACCATAGCGAGGTATTAAACTGGAAGGGGGCTAAACATGTTTTCAGCACATAAGTAAATTGTAATCACTCAAATGAAACTTATATCAAGAATATGTGGCAACCCATGTTTTTCCCAAGATATCTCCCTCCACTATGTCTTTGTTAAACTGGCTAACTGTAAATAGAAAGCCTTAATAAGGAGACAGAAACAAACTGACAGAATCAGTACAAGTCAGTAATTTTCCGCAATGCCCCAAGGGGGTCCACGCAGAAAGACTTAAAGTATTACAAAGCAACCCAGCAAAATTCTTTTCTATGCCTTAGTTCCTATAGCAACAAATTCTGCGGGCGATGCCAAGTTTGCCTAAGATGAATAAGCTAGAAAATAGGTCATCCAGCCTCTTTATGCTTGGGTTTTCTTCTAGCACCAACAGCAATAGCTGAGCTTCTCAACTCCCTGGCTGAGAGATGGCAGTTGCAGGAAGCACTGACAGATAGAACTTTATTGTGATTCATGTTCAGTTGAAATAAAGCAAGTCATATTGGATATTTATGTCTGTGCAATGATTTTACACACTATAAAAGATTTAGCACACAACATTGCCACAACCTGTTCTCTATTGGCATAGGTCTTCTAAGAATGTCTATACAACATGACTCAGATCAGAGATACGGTTCTGTGTTCTGGAAACTCAATTTTCCATTGTAAAATTTCCAATTCATGCAAATTTATCTATACCAAAGTAGTATGATGTTTACCTTTCAGGTGAGTATTTACCAAAATAAAATACAGGGCAATTGCATATTATTCTACCACACTACTGTTTCCAGTATTCTCATTAAAACCTTTTTTCTTCTCATATGACAGCTTTTGGTTTCTTTGGATGTAATGTTCAAATCACAAACAATAGGCTAGATGTATTTTTGCACATCAAGTAATACTGACTATAAACTTTTCAAGTTATGGATCCTGGGACAAATATGGTTCCTTAAAATATGCCAATTTGCGTTCAAAATTTTTCCAATTCAAATATTTTTTTTAAAAAAACACCCTCATGTCTCTTTCAATCCTTCTGGGAACTTAGCTAGCAGAGGGATATAATTTTATGGTACAGTATATATCTCTGTAATGGAAGCAACAAAGCAACATGACTGTTTCTATTCCTTGAATCTTCTGTCAAAAAGATCCAATAGGATTATACTTAAGAGTTCTCACATAAAGACTCTTCTCCAATTCATCCCTTATTTGTTGTTTATTATGTCTTTAATTATTATATATCTGGGGGTGGAGGTTCTGAGGCAATGTCACAACATCTTTTATCCACAAATCTTTACACCTGCTAGTTTGCTCCAGGAAACTAGTTTTCATGTACTGGGTCCTTTTCTACTTATCGCATTACATTGCAAACACAGCAAGACACCACTAAAATACTTTTTACAAATTTAGATTGCGCTCATTATAAAGAGTTGAAGTTCTTACACATGCACTCATTTTTACTTGGAATATTTTCAGAGTTGCAGATGCTTGATATATTTCTGCTGTAGGGAAGAATTTTTAAATTGCTATGCTAGATCGTTGTGCCATGTTTGTAAAATGTTCTGTCAGTCCAAGCACCATTTACATAAAAGAACTATGCATAAGTGTTTGAAGGCCTAACCTACTCAACAAATCAACAACAACAATAAAATTCCTCTGCTCTTCTCTCTGGCATTTTCGGTTTTTTTTTTTCAATTTTGGAGAATACTCTGTTGTAATGACAAATTAAAAACAATTACATTAAAATGGAAGATTATTTATATCGCTGCTGATACAGTAACAACTGATACATTGGAAAGCTGCTAGACAAGAGATTGAGATTTATTTATTTACCAGTTTCATAGCTCACTGAACTCAGTATACTTTGTAAGGCTTACAACACATTAACATTGTAAAAGCTACAGCATAAATACATCCAAATGATGAAAAACAGTAATAATCATCATCATCATCATCTAAGATGGACACCAATAAAATTTATTTAAAGTTGAAGGCTCACTGAAATTAAGCTGTCTAAAAATCACAAGGAAGCTTTTACAGACTTCTAGGCCAGTGGTTCTCCACCTGTGGGTCGGGACCCCATTTGGGGTCGATCGACCATTTCACGGGGGTCGCCAAGCAAGGCTGTCCGCCATTTTTTTTTGTCCGCCATTTTTTCCCCTTTTCCGGCGGGTGCCTTACCTCCCTTGGGCTGGGCCAGCTGGTGGTCGGCCTGCTCCGTCTCTGCCGCTTGCCAGCTACGCCTCGGCCAGCGCAGGGGGCGGAACCATGCATGCGCGGCGCTCCCGGGCAGGGAAAGTCCTCGACTTACGACCGGTTGGGTAGTCCTCGACTTACGACCGGTTTAGTCCTCGACTTACAACCGGTTTAGTCCTCGACTTACCACCGGTTGGGGTCACGGCATTAAAAAGGTTGAGAACCACTGTTCTAGGCTAAAGCGTGAGAGATTCTACAAAGAAGACCTTTCGCCTCAGGCATATGATCCTCACTCCAGAGAAAGGGAAAAGCTCTTTAACAAATCTTTAGATATTGTCACTGGATGTGCATATTCAATTCGGTTCTGTACTTCTTCTCTCTAAAGACAGGCAACAAATAACTAATCAGTAACTATTCCTTTGAGAGCCAGATTTGTACAGTGGTTAAAGGCACTGGGCTGGAAACTGGGAGACTTCTAGTCCTACCATTGAAACGAAGCCAGCTGGGTGACTTTGGGCCAGGACCTCTCTCTCTCTCTCAGCTATATGAAGAAGGCAAACCACCTCTGAAAAACCTTGCCAAGAAAACTGCAGGACTTTTTTTCCTATGCAGTCAGTGGGAGTCAAGACTGACTCAAAGGCACAAACATACACAAAAACTAGTCCTTAAAACATCGATTTTGTATTATATGTTCATATACGGGCAACCATCTTAAAATCTCTTATACTTTGCCTATTTTAACCAGATATCTGCTTCTGATTCATCTGATTCTTCACTGCACCCTGACCAACTTCGCATTCACCATGTATTTACTTCTGTTCCAGTTTGTAGACGTTCAGCTCCACAAGTCTTGACAGCCCACAGCCCATCTCCGCTGATGTTCACATGCTTTTCTAGAGGCTTGCATTTTACTAGATGCCCATTGACAATGTGGTCAGCAATTGGAACTGACACAGGAATTAACTTTAACTGAAACATTATGTAGGGGCAAATTTCTTGTCTTTTTTTTTTTTTTTTACTTTAGCTTCACTATATCTTATTCTGTCATTCAAAACTACAAAATTGTCAGGCACAAATAATCTGGAGCAGGAATTGTGTGCAAAGCACTAAGACTTTATTCACCTGTACTCAAGAATCTGAGAACTAGTGGTCCAAGCTAATATGGTACTAGAATGGGGTCAATGGAATTCATGCGGGGCTGGACTTGGGTCTCCTGTGGATATGCAATGACTCCAAACTAATTACACATTTAAACCTGCCCTCCAGCTCAGTCTTCTCATCTCCTACAAAAATATTTCAAATAATGTTTAATTTTGCTCCTAATTAATGAAACCACTCACCACCAGGTTCAGAAGGGCAGAGTTCAGGGGCATTAAAAGAATAGCATCGTGAGATAATTTGCATTCTACTCTCATGCTAGGTTTAAGAATTTGTATTCCATCCGAATCTAGGTATGCCATTAATATTTTGTGGAAAATGATAGAAATGCATTATTCTAACATTCTGCAATGACAGAAATGCATTAAAAATATTTTAAGGAAACTTAAGATTTTGTTATCATCAGAACAAGTCAAACTCACCGATTAGTAGAAAATAAAGTGTACAATTCTAAAATAAGATAAAATAAATGATTAAATTAGAACCTGGCTTGTATTACCCATACGGAAGTCTTTGCATACAACCCACTTCTTTATAATAAGTTTTCAAATGCAAAATAAGGCAAAATCAACAGTTTAAGAACAAAATAACAACAGCATGCTTCTCTTGTCAACATTTTAAAACTTACCTTTCTTCTTTGTCCAAAGTTTTCTTCTCTGCTGGACTAATCTTTTTTGGTGGCACAGTTGGAGTTACTCTTCTACATATTTCTTCAATGATATGTTTGTTTAATCTACTTTGAAAAGCAGCTTTTAATAAAATCCTTTCTACAGCAGTCATTCCATCGCCATGAAAATATTTTGGGTTTTCATGCTGAGTTAAAGTATCCATGTTGTCCAACCAAGGAGGATAGTATGAGTTCTGCTTTCCTGACAGTTTATGATGAAGCTTAATAAGCAAAGACAGTATGCTTTCTTTGATTTCTAAAATAGCTGTTGTTAATTGAGGAGTTGCACCAGGAGCAGACCATTTCATTGAAGTCTTCGGTCGAACAGCCTGACTGGCTTCAGTAGTATTGCGATTAATTATCTCCTGAAATTTCTTTCGACGCTCTGCAACCAAACTGAACACTTGTGCAGTCCCTGAATTCTTAAAAAGTAAAATATGAGCACTGCATTAAATACCACAACAACCACTTTTTAGCAGCAACAGCAAAACATCATCAAAACCATTCTTATGTGTTATTTTAGTTTAATCTAAAATGAAACTGACAAATGAAAAATACTGTAACGTGGAAGATTTTACATTACAAATTTTATTTCATATTACAGTATTTAACCTTTAACCTTTATGTATAATGTTGAACCGTAACGCGCTTAGTTTGGCATGGAATGGAAATTTACTTGTAACAGTTTAGCAGTGTGTGTGAATTAGGCCATATTAGCTTGTTAAACAACACTTTTTTTTTTCAAAAATGCTAGCTAAGCATTATATGCAAATGCAATTTAAACGAATGACACGCTCTGTAAGGCTAAAGTGTACATAAGTCTCTCAACTGCTACACCAGATAATGCAATCAAAAGGATCAAACCCTCCTTATCCCATCTTCCTCTTGAAGAGCAAGCCTTCTACATTTAAACTGAATCCATAAGCTAAGCTTTGATTATTTAAAATTTTTAACTGCATTTGTGTGCATTGCTAAACATGGTTCATTGAAGAAGCTAAAATCCTATTCAATGTTTGGGTCATTTTACAAAACTACAGGACCAGAAAGATATTCCAAAATTATCTAGCCTTTGAATTGGAGTAGTAAAACTCAGCTGTACTTTTTGGATGCGCTTTTATTTTTTTAACCTAGATTTGAAAGCCATGGACAGGTTTATGTTCAAATGTTTCATGGGGGAGATAGACCAACAGACAGAATTTGTAAACCACTCAGAATGTTGAGGAGGAGATACATAAATAAAAGTAATAAATACTCCCCCAACACATATTTTCTGCTATTTCTACTTTTTTTTTCAGTACTAAAATGTTAGTAGTAGGGAACTAGAAGTACAATTATTTACAGTAATTTGATCCTAATGTAAATAAGGATTGGAGCAGAAACAATATTTAGTTTTGGCTTGGTAGGTTTTAAAACAAATTATTCAATCTGTTGAACAGCTTTAGTTTACCATATAGCACTTGTGCACGTTTAATATGTATCTTTTATGAGACAGAGGTAAATGTTCAGTGTCGCTCCTTGTAAAGGAGAGGAGAGTTGTGAAGGCAGAGGAATGCTTGTCAAAAAGGATCTGGGAAAGGAAAGAGTTGATGATGGGCAAACTAAAGAGGGACAGAGAAGTCTGTGAACTGTGAATGAGAAGTTCTTAAAATGCTTGTGTAGGGTTTTCCCCCTAGCTGTCTTTCTCCTTTATAGCCAGAAAAGAACAAAATGAAATAATCAACTAAAGTTAAGCAAAGTAATGAAATTTGGATGGAACAACAGGCCACAAATACTACAAAAGAAGATTCATAAGACAACTTCAAACCATGATTTCAAATTAAGGTTTGCTGGCAATATAAGTTACTTCAGCAGGTTGCAATATAAACAGCAAGAGTTAAGTCAAATTAACAATGGAATAGAAACGCATCCCAAACTGAACTTTTGGGAAATTATAAACTCTTATATAAGTACTAGAATGTACATTTAATCATTTTTTTAAAATCCAAAGTAAGATTCTGGAACTTCTCTTATTGTGGGCATTTTTATCAATTTGTGGCCTAACATTTGTAGAAGGGGAGTACATATAACATTTTTTCTTCCTTAACACTGTACATTTAATATTCCAAAACATTTAGAATGCTTAAGAAAAATTCTAGTGATGATCTGAAGAATCAAACCCCACACAATGTGATATATTTCACAAGAAGCTGTATGTCATAGTATAACATGAGCTTATTGCCACCCTTAAAAAACTAAAGTAGGATACTTGCTTTCCATTTAGTAGGTTTTTTTTCATTATAATCTCAATTCTAATAAAATCTAAGAATGCATATTCATTTTACATAAGACAACAGACCAGGGATCTTTTAAATTCTTCCATCTGAGAGGTAGCAGCCCAATTATAAATTAGTTATAAAGCATTTAAACAATAATTTGTTTAAATTATTAATAAATAAAATAAAATATTAAAAATTGAATAATTTTTCAATTCCAATTATTTTTAACAGTACCAAAAGCCGACGTTTACTGAGAAAAAAGGAAACTAAACAACAAAATTATTAATTAACAATACTTCCAGCAAAAAATCACAAATACTCAAACATAGCAAGCTGGCATGTGTTCCATTGACAGGTTAATTATTATTTATGGCAGCTCGCATACTGAATTTAGAACCGAACTAAAGGGCTACATTCATATGTCTTTTAATACAATCATAAGAATATTTTGCTCCTCAGTGTTTTGAAATGAATGTGGAAGTGCAATAATGTTAGGGCCAGCGTAGTTAAAGCAACGTTGCATTAGGCTTGCAAAATACACACAAATCTACCTCTCTCTGGAGTCCTTTAGAGCGCCTTGGATTCTGATAAGTTGGAGGAAAAAGGAGGATGTTAACAATCCTTTAGAATCATATTGCTAAATACCAGATATGCAAACAGTGACAGAGAAAAATATATTTTAAGCAAAGCTTACTTGAACTCCCTATAAAAAGATTAAAAATCTATGCTGAACTTAGACATCTAAAATTACCACAGTAACAACAACAACAAAAGAGATTACAACTTTACCTGAGAGGTTGCTAAGCCATCAGAGCTTGTACTCGCAGGTGGTTCTCTTTTCACTTCTGGTGCTGTCTCTGGTACTCGTACCCGCACATAGTTAATAAAGTGACGCATGTTCGACACCAAATTATTCCCTGGAAACCAGCTATCATGGCAACGTTCATGGCCTCCCATGGAATCCTAGAATATCAACCATAATACATGAAACCAATGATTAACATTCTAGGATTCAGTTAACACAAATAATAAATATATAAAAATTAATATCAACTTCAGCATGTTAAAAAAAATACCTAGTTCTCTATTAGCCATGTAACTAGTTTAACAGCAATAAAAATATAGACCAATTCTAAGGATATCTTTGGGCGGGGGAGTATGTTTAAGATAGAATAGAATTTATACTTATTCATGCTGTGCAAAAACATTTAGAGAGACATTCTTGGAGTGGTTGTGTCACCTAAGGTCTTATCAGGGGAACTTCAAAAGCCTAGAGAATTGTCTAGGATGTGCTTCTCCCGGGATTGCTAATCAAGTGAAGTCCCCAAATGGGTTGCATAGCCCTAACATGTATTATCTCGCTTTACAAAGTACTCAGAAAACCTGGGCACATAATACTTTTACTACATTCCAGGATCACATTATTATCATAGATTATTCTTTTTAACATTTTAGCATTTTATGAGTCCCTGATTATTGTGACATGTTCAATATGCTATTTTTTAAAAATCCTAATCTACCCTTATACATAAATGCAACCCCAAAAAATTAAGATAGCAATCCTATGGAATTCATACTTCCATATACCAAGGTCAGCAATACATGGGTTTTTTTGTAACTCTTCAAAGAGGTTTATGATTTTCTGCTATTCCTATACTATGCCTGGTAAGTGGAGAAGAAATAACTTGTACAAGATTAGCTTGGCTAAAATGCTCATTTTTAGCTGACACGCTATATTATTTTTCCTTTGAGCTTACCTTCACCTTTTAAATACATCTATCTTTACTCCAGGAGAAACATATAAATCTCTAAAAATAAAATGCATCACAAGGGCATATACTAGTATATATTGGAGATTTCTCACGTTGCAGAACTAGAACTAAAATCATGTCATCCATCCACACAAACAAGATATTAGCAGATGTGGGGTAGCCCCAATCTTTGCAAATGGCACAATTTTGTAGGAATGATTAAAAACTATCCCCTAGTAATTCAGTAACATAGAATATAGAACCTATACGGAATATAGGTTGACTTGAATGGGGATAATCAACCAAAGTGGCAGAAGAAAACAGAATGGAATGGCTGGAACAGGAGAAAGTATATATAAATGAATGAAGAAATAATGTAAAATTTTCCATGTATGAGTAAGACACGTTCACAGTCATATTTAATATTTTTAAGATACCTTCACAATTGAAGGTTTAATTTCTCAACAGAGAATTTAAATCTCATGCAACTGAAACTGAGTCTTAAGTACAGGTGCAGGAGAAAACCTATAAATGGATAAAGAAACACATACTCAGTAGGCAGGGAATATGGCAGAATATAAGATGAAGGGAAGATTGGAGAAAAAGTGGAGTAGCTAGAAGCCTGAAAAAAAGCACAACAACGCATCATTTCAATGCAAAACCCATTTGTTTTCTATCTAAAAATGCTTTAATTAGCACTTACTTCTTCATCAGATTCCTGCTCAGAAGAATTCTCTAGTCCCAATTCAATCAAATATAAAACCATGCAAAGGACATGTTCTGACAAATTTTGATGATCCATCAATATCTATAACAAAATAAACACATTTTTTTTACTCTCTAAACTTTTCCAATTTAGAATTCAGGGAAATAAAAACTCCCCATATATGAATGAATGTTACAAGAAATGCCAGCTACAACTGGAAAAATCCTTTTACCATAAGAATATTATCCTTTATTTTTTTTTTAAAAACCAACAAACTGGAAAAGTACATACATACTAATAAGCTACATACTAATATATGTATTTGTGTTTAGTTTCTCCTTTGGAAATACAATGGAAAAAAGGAAAATATGTAAAAAGTTTTGTATTGCATTATATTAAGTGTAATAAAAACAATTATTTTTCACAGAAAACTTAAAACAATGTTAAAATTCATTTTTAGATTCAAATTCTTGATGCCAGCCTTTCCAATAGTTACCTTGTAAAGTAGAGTGAACAGCACAATGTGTAAAGTTTTGCAATGCAAGAGTTTCATGAGTCCTTTATAACTTGGGTGCAAATGTGTTCGTTTCTTGTAGGGTGGCCAAGGATTTCCATGGACTTTTCCACTCTGTTTTAAACTGTAAAAACAGACAGAAATTCTACACTGAATATTCTTTACTTGTAAAAAATGAAGATTAACTATATACTTGAATTTTAACCTAGGGATATAAGAGTTGGAGGAGAAAAAGGAATAGAAGTCTGAGGAAAGAAGAAACTCAAAAGGTTGACTTCCAATCTGATTTTACTTCGCCTGAAGGAACACATTATTCAATTCACTAAAAAAATGAAAAGGTTATATATTTGTGAAATGTGGCAGGTGATACATCATTCTGACATATCATTTTTAAAAACCAAAGCAATAAAAACACTAGACCACATCTAGCTCAGAACCATGCATTTCATAAAAGTTTTGCAGTATGCAAAAAATATACATATAACTGCTATGTAGCATCCTAATAAGAGATAACTTGTCATAATCTGTAAATAAAGCAGTTTGTCCCTGGCTAAATTGAAACTGTATATAAATATTGATCAAATTTTAGAGCTTATCCACACCAATGGATTTTCTCTTGACTATATTCCATGCACAATTGATTCAATATCCAATACTGAGTCCTGCATATTCACAGATTATTTCTCTAGTACTTGGTTTGAACACAAAAAATATCCCATTATATTTAGAAGCAGCATGCAATTCACCCAGATTGGGCCTAACATAACACCCAATATAGAAAATCATAATTATTGTTACTATTTCTGATGCAAAGTGTTTATTTTCCTGAATAAACAGGATACTACTGCCAACAAACCAATGTTAAAATTAAAAATTCACCCTTTAGCTGAAGATGGCCAGTTTTAATTGATAAGCCTTTATTAAAGGAAAGCTATTTTTTGTTTCCTTTAATTTTTCTGTAAGGCACTTAAACAGAAAATGAATTAATTCAGAGAGAGAGAAAGAGAGGGAGAGGAAGAGAGAAAGAGAGAGATTCCAAATAGTCAACAGCTTCCTATTTCTGTTATAATAACAGGCTTCCTTTTTTATGACTCAGAATATATTCCACTTACAATGCTGTATATCTATCCATTGCAGACTGTACATCTCTACGATAAACAGTTCGGAGAATCACCATGACTGGGTCGAATTCCTCATCCCAGATCTCAGCTGTCAGAATATATTTAATATTTAATTTAATATTAAATTATTAATATTTTATTGTCTTGATTTTATAATTCATAATGTGCACAATTTAATTTTGTAATTTTAAACACACACACACACATACATATAGCTATGTATGTACATATAGATGGATAGATCACTAACAGAATGCACTTTGTTTTTCATCACAATCTCCATTATCACAGGCTAAGATTAAAACTGAGCAATATTATCCATGATATTGTTTTTTTACACGTCAAAAGCCACCATACTGTTTCTTTAAATCAAGTGATTGAGAAAGGAAAAGCACATATCATTCAAACATACTGTACATCATATAATTAAACCTGTGTAACTGGTGTTAAAAATGAAATAGAAGTATTTCTGAACTTTTTAGAGTGCTTGAAATAAGTTGCAAATGTACAGGACATTAATACATTTTATCCTACCTTTAGGTGTATACATTCCTTGCTGCATGGAACCCCCTGCTTCAAATACAGGGGCTTTAAAATCAGCCACAGCAGACAGCATTGATTCAAAACTTAAACTTCCAGGAATAATACCACTTTTAGGATTTGGATTTTCTGGAATGTTATTGTTTGGTTAAGACAATAAGAATCATTAAGGAGCTCATTTCAGCAGCAAGATTTGCCTATAAGCATTGTATTTAACTGTTTAGAGGGAAAAACGGTCACCATTATCTTGTGCAAATGCTGAATTTCACCACAAGATGTCTCTATTAGATCATTAAAATTTGAATCCCATTCTAATTTTACATTTTAGTCTTTTGGGGATTAGAGGAATTAAATTTGTACTACATCTTTAAATACCAAAATTTACATCACTAGAAGAATAATGGTATACTGCACTCTTCTGGTTCTTTGTATACATTACATAGCTTTTAAACAGATTTATGTTTCAAACAATCAATTACATAAGATATTTGCTTATTTGTCCTGGCCCCCTCTATCCTTACTCAGAATTTGAGGCCCAACAAAGACAAGGCACTTTACCTAAATGCCAAAATACACACAGGTTTTAAATCTTATGTCGCTCCTTCAGAAACACAATGTGAAAGAAGCGAGGATAAAGTATGATAGATTTCTTACATAAAAGTTAGAAAGACTTGTCTTGCTGACAGTATTTTTGCCAACTTTTGGTAATATCACAAATTTTAAACTTTACTGCAAGGTTAATGTGATGTTTGTATGTAAAGCTTAGCCACAAATAAAGATTAACCTGATGCAACTAACACAAGTTCAAAATAGTTTTATTTGTAAAAGAAATGAAAGCAAAATGCCACAGAATGCCTGAAATCATAAATCAAATATGATTTCATATAACACAAGGATATAAGGTCCAGTAGAGAACTATGAGTTCTGTCATTCATGCAGAGCTGAGCTACCATTTCAGCTCTTAAAATCTCATCATCTGTCATCCCTAGAAAAAAATTGATAAGGAAATTAATATAATCAAAAACTAAGAATTAAGATTTGTGTTTACTATACAACTTTCCAACTAAATGATAAACCTGTTTAAATGGCCTAAAGCATATTGAAGAAATCAATGTATAATACATGTGTATAATGTTACAAGCCCAATCCTATGTAAGAGACCTTAATTGGACACTGAGTCCCACTGAGTCATTTAGGATTATTTCTGGATAACATACATATATAAAATGCATAGTAAATTAACATTCTCCTCAATCTGATGCTAACATTCCCCCCCCCAAAAAAGGGGGGGAGGAGAAGCTACTAAACCAGTGGGAAATTATCACCAGATTTTAATTTCAGGTTATTAAGGTACTGTTTAGTTAATACATTATATAATTATTAACTTTTAAAAAACCTTACGAACAGTATATATTTTTTTAAAATAGAAACTTAAAAAGCAACTGTTACCAAGCCTTTGACTTTGCCTTTGTGACTTTGAAGTTGAGTCTGTATCATAGGTATATTGATTGTGCTGATTAGATTGATCTCACCTGTTATATTTATTGCTCCTTTTGTTATGAGCTTTTTACCTGTTTTCATTCTTAGTTAGTGGCCAAGATTCATACGTTTCAGATGGTAGTGATATAAATTGAATAAATAAACTGATCACATATGCAATTAAAATGTTTAAAATTTTGTGTTAATTTTTTGTTTACATATATTTTAGTTTTTAAAAATAGTTTCTATCCCACCCTCATTATGGTGGTCCATGACCGCAATAAAGATTTGATTGAACTATCAAAACAATTAATTTACCTATTAACAATAAATCCCCAGATAAGTCAGAATACCTGAAAAGAGCTTTTATGAATACAGTGTATATACAACATAAGAATAAAGTGATGCAAATTCATCTGATCATTTGCTCCAACACAAGCCTGAATTTAGTTAAATCATCAGAAACGAACTATTTTCTTAATAAAGAAAGGAAAGACAAAAGCTCAGGCAAAGAGCAAATGCTAACCACTACTGATCATATTTCCAACTAACTCTAGATTTCACCCTTCCCTGGAAATAAGTAGGATAAGAAAAGCCAAAGCTTTTTCTGTAGTTGTAGTTTGGGGTTGGGATAGAACAGAAGTAATCCTAATGCTAACTTTAGCCCTACAATCTAGCTAAAGTTTGGAGAGCAGAGCAAAGACACACACACATTGCCAAACCAGAAAAAAATGATTGGATCTGGCTAATTCTGTTGTGGACAGCAGGAGTAACTAGAGTATTCATCTACCTTGCTGTAAAATAAACATCTTCTCTTCCAGAGGTGAAAAAAAAGTTGGCTGTTTTGTTGCAGGCATCCCGGAAACTCCAAAAGTCTCAACCAGTAACAAAACAAACTAAGTAAGGAGAACCAGATTATTTTTCCAGGATGTCCAAGCAAGGGTCAAGACATACTTCTATTTTTATCCCTAACATTGTTGAACTTCTGCCAATGTGGCGCTCAAATTAAGAATTACATGTTGGCTTCCTTAACTATGCCTTTAGTATAGCAATCATTTGTAAAAAAAAAAAAAAAAAGAGTGCATATTTAACCAGGTTGCAAGAAATAAATTGTTACCAAATAGTTTGTACCTCTTGTTACTATTACCTGCCCTCACCCCAATAATTCAAAATTCATTAAGGTCTATGTTACACACATCTACACAGATACACTGCTAAAACTAAAGCATAGAAGAAAAGATGGCAAGTTCACCTAAATGTAAACGTAGACTTAAAAGAATGACAAGAAATGTTAAAGCGCCTTCTAACATTGACCTCTCATGCTCTGAATCTAGCACTGTATTCTGATGTTGGGAAGCCATTGTTAAGAGATCGACCACTTTGAACCTATAGGGATAAAAAAAAGAAAACAAAATCAAATTCAGAAACACAGAATGTATGGGTTTAAAGAAACCTTTGAATTTATATAAACAGAATAAACAGATTGTTTTTATACAAAATAATAGCATCTTACCTTTCAAAAACTGACGAAATAAAATAATCGGGGTCAAGTCGAGAAGCACAAACCTTCAAAGAAAAAGCACATATACACATATGTTAGTTATCATATTCAATTATGTACTAACACGGAACAATGTAGTCAAAGAGAGCCTTGACCTACCTGCAACAGATAAATGTCAGGATCAATCATAGAATTACAGAAGTGAGACTGCACATATGTCATGGCTTGTCCTTTAATCTGCAGGCCATTCCTTACCCACATATTACTATGAATTTCAGAAAGGCTTGCCTATCAAATGTGGAAAAAAAGGAAAACAATTTCCACATTATTGTATTTTATAATTGTAGATAAACATATAATCTATTGATTACACGTATTATTTTTATTTTCTGAAAATACATTCTTATATTGAGTTATACAGTTTTTGCAGCAGATCTCCATGAGGATTGAAACCTATCAAAATATTTGTTCTTTTTAGTACCACATATTATATACATGCTATCTCAAGAAAGTAGTAACATATCTAAGTTTCTTTTTATGCTTTGGTTCAATGACCGTCATCTTCAGCTCCTAGAATAAATTTAAATATTCAATAAAATAAAGTAGTAGTCCTGACAGTATCTTGCCTATTTTTCTTGTATTTAACTTCCTTTGAACATTTTCTCTTGCTTTTGTTCTTTGTAAAGTCACATTATCTAGCAATTAATCTTTCTTTACTATGTTCCTTATGAACATAAATATAAATTGAAATATAATAAAATAAAATGCTTTGACATAATGACAAGAGTTTGAAAAATACATTCAGGCTGGACAGCTAGAGTCACACTTTCAGCTATAAATCAATTGCTTCCAGTAAACCCAAGGTAAACTGAATACTCTGTCTATGAAACTTCATCAGTGATCACTATTTGACACCTCTCAATAGTTTATGTAATAATATGCTGAGATAAGAAAAGATTTACCTGAATTTGAAGTGGATGAACCATTAGTTTCATCAACATCTCCTGGTCTGGAAGAAGTGAATCTAAATCTAGCTCTTGACATTTAACAGCCTATAAATAAAGTAAGTGCATATTTTATCCTGATGTAAACCACAAATCTATCTGCAGAATGTCCAATTTTACTCTGCAAAAATGATTTACCTACCTTACTCAGAAACATAGCATAGTAGCGATGCAATGGGAGATGAAACGTAACCTGATTAGGAGTAGGCTGCAACAAAAGGACATTAGACTATTATAAAAGAACTATTAGACTATTATGTTAGACTACATATAAACCCTAGTGAGGCCACACCTGCAATACTACAACCAATTTTGGTCACCATATTACAAAAAAGATGTTGAGACCTTGGAAAAAGTTCAGAGAAGAGCAACTAAGATGATCCAAGGCCTGGAGACTAAAACATATGAAGAACGGCTACAGGACTTGGGTTTGGCTAGACTAAAAAAAGAAGAAATAGGGGCGACATGATAGCAGTATTCCTGTATTTGAGAGGCTGCCACAAAGAAGAGGGGGGCAAATTATTCTCCAAAGCACCAGAGGGCAGGACAAGAAACAATGGTTGGAAACTGATCAAAGAGAGAAGCAGCCTGGAATTAAGGAGAAACTTCCTAACAGTGAGGACAATTAACCAGTGGGACAGCTTGCCTTCAGATGGGCGCTCCATCACTTGACAGTCACTTTTCTGAGATGGTATAGGTTCTCCTGCTTGAGGGGGGGACTGGACTAGAAGACCTCCAAGGTCCCTTCCAGCTCTATTCCCTATTCCCTATTCCCTATCTCTATTCCATTCCATTCTATTCTATTCTATTCATAAAAAAATCAGCTTGGGTATTTTCAGTTTTGCCCTGAAAATCAAGGTCACTGAGTCCCTGCTTATCAATATTTTCTGAAACATTCAATTCATAAAATAAATGTGTCTTTGAAGTACCCAGTAACATAAACTGAATTTGAAGGGAAAATCTGATAGCAGGCAAGTAAGGATAAATGCCATGTAAGAATTTGAAAAAAAAAGCTTTGCAAGTGTTTTTGTTATTTCATTAACAAAGATCCTTTACAAATCATGCAATAGGAGTCACAGCATCTTCTAAAAGGATCTTTGGCCTGCAATGTGTAACTGCTCCCTGCATAGACAGCCCATCAATTCTAATTACAAGCATATTACTGGTTTACTGAAATATTGATTGTCTACGTTTTTAATTGAATATTGATAAAAATCATCTAAATTTCAACATGAATTTATATGTTTACATATTTATGAAGGCAGAAAATTCTGAGCTGAGCAGAAGAAATATCAAACGTGAACTGGTAACCAAGAAATGTAAGCTAAAGAAAAAAAAATCAGTACATTTAATTCCAAAATTATATGACAGTATTATATGGTACGATACGATATTCAATATCAAATTAAATATACAGGATATACCCACCTCATCTACAAAGTTGATTGCATCAAACCAATCCTGAAGTGCTTCTAAGCAGTATCTAACAACATTTCGTGTGTACTCTTGCGTCTCCTGAAGTGAATTACAAATGTTGCACAGACTGAAAAAAACAAAGGCTTGTAGCACTTCAAAGACGTAGTAAGACAAACGGGAAAGCTGTAGTTTCCATGTTTCTTTTTTGTTCCCCCTAAAGTGCCTTGGATTTACAGAGCTCCAATCATGGGAAGATTAAACAGAGAGGTGACTTTTGCCATTACTTATCACCTAACAGTGGCTGGAAAGGTTGCCCCCAAAAGGACCTTCTTTACACTACTGTAGACAGGGAGAGGGGCCTTGCATGAAAAGGGGAAGGGGAAACCCTCTCTGCTTCTCTCAATTCCTTCCTGAACAGAAAGAGGATTTGCATTTAAAGGAAAGCCCAATGCCAGTATTGGAATTAAGGAAGAAAGCAAGAAAGCATTATAGAATTCAGGAAAAATAAGAAACAGTTATGCTTTTTTCAGGAAAACTGCAGACTTGTTCTTCACACGTTGGGGATTAGCCAATATTCCCATGAATTATATTCTCTCTTTTCTTGGCTTCAATTTCTTATAGTTGGCTGAATGCCTCTTTCTGACCAAATATTCAGGCCAACTGGCATAAAATATTGTATTGGTCCAACGGGTCACAAGACACAGTAGTTAACACAGATTGATGTTTGATTTGACACAATTACATACTGCTTTTTTAAATACACAATCATAAAGATCCACAAGAAAACATAGTTCAACTTACCCTGACTTTGCAGTGCGACAGTAAGCCCCACATTGGTTGAGCACAAGCCTCAAGTTCAGCAGCAAAAGCAGCGTAGTACGTCTGGGATTCAAACTCAACATGTTCATTAAGTTCTCTTTTATTTAAATTCATGCCTTAAAAGATTGAGACAACATTGTACATTTTACCTATGAATAATAATGCACTTTCTCACTATTCAATAACTCCATTGTTAGCTATTTACAAAAACTGTTTTAAACAACAAAGTTAGTTTTCAAACATGTGTGGGATAAGCATTAAAAAGCAAGGAAAATGGCCAAGCAGAAAAATAAAAATTAGAAACTTAATCCCTTTACAGCCTTCGTTCACTGCAAACCGATCTTACAACAGTTGGAATACTGTTCTAATTGTAGTATCCTATTAACTATAACCAATTTTGATATTTGTAACTGAGTTTTTGAAAAATAATCATTATAAACCCCCTCCATATGCTTTAAAATGTTTTGTCAAACTGCTTCTCTAATCAAAAAGAACGTGTACAATTAATGAAAACATCACATACCTTGAAAAAATGATACAAAGTTCATCCATGTTACTAATAGCCTGTGATCTTCTAAAAATTTCTTAGCCACACTTTGATGCGAAAGGATATTTATAAAGTCACTGACAAGTGGCCAGTAAGTATTGTTTTTTAACAGTGCTTCCCCACAGTTCACAACTACATGTAAACTGTTTTCCTCATCTAAAAGTAAAAACAAATGTTAACAATGTGTTAAAGATGTAAAATTAGATAAAAGACTTTCTCCAGCAATCATACAGAAATAAACCTCTGCATTATAGGATTTCTACATATATAAGTCAGTACCTTGTATAACAATGTCTTTCTCTTATTAGAAGCAGATTTTGATTTTTCAAGCCTCAGTGAAAGAAAAGGAGACAAGAATAGTATTATGGCTTCTAGGATGCAAAGAATAGTTCGATGGGAAAGGCTTAAGGATATTTACTTATTTTCTATACATAATGAACTCTGAAACCACCTGTTATACATAGATTCTATAGATAAAGAACCATAGATTCTATGAATAAAGAATTTTGGATCTGTAGGAACTGGAGGGTTAGGTTGCAGAGAATATGGTCAGCTGCTTTCTTACCTTAGACTTTCTCCCAAAGGAGTTATCTGCATAACGTATTTGTAGCTTTCCCTCCTCACTCAATCACAGTGGATGTTTCTGGATCAACCTTGTCATGAAACTCCATATGGCTTCCTCATAGCAACAGTACTCCTCCTTCCTCAGACCGTCATGAGTAAGCTATATGGAGTCTCATGACTGAGCGGATCCAGAGAAAGACATTATGCCCAACATAAGAGAAGGAGGAGCATATAGAAATACTTGGGTAGTAATCTAATTACTAATTGGGTAGTAATCTAATTACTAATTCTTATAAAATATAATTTATATATGTACAAAAGCCTGTCTGCCATTTTGTACATGTGGAAAAATCACCCAAAATAAAGCCAAATAGGCCAAATAGAGTATATGAAATACTTTATGTGTAGACTGAAGCCCGGTGTCCATTTACTAACTGCCGAGGTGGAAGACTGCAGAGAAGAAGGCTACATATTCTAAATAACAAAAGCTATCTGTGTAAAATCCTTACATTATATAAATTTATTTATAACTGTAAAACATAACAAAGCATAAAACTACAGAAATATAAAATAAAAGACTTAAAAACATCAGACTGCAAAAATTTAAGGAATATAAATCCATATTTGCCTGAAAAAGAGAAAGGAAAAGTATGACAGGCACCAAAGATGGGAATTTCTCAGATGGGACTTGCTTAACTTGCTTATTGATACTACACCCATCCATTTGTGTAGTGGCACGTGGTCTCACTACTTATTTCTTTTATCATTAATTTCCACTTACTGCTAGTTGAACTTGCCAGTTTCAGTGGCACTCTTTACTGCTAATGTTTAGGGCCTCCAATAAAATGTCTTCTGCTTCTTTTCAAATGAGCTTTTTTATTGAAATGCAATCCCTACCATGGAGGTATTTCATGTAAGTTCACTGAAGCTGGTGAATGCCAGCTTTGGGAGTCGGTTGTCAGACATTCTCAATGTGTGGCTGATCCACTTCCATTGCCTAATTTATTATTTAGTCTGAGATGGTCCCTATTTTATATTTTCTCTGGATCTCTTCATTTCGGATCATTAATGGAAATTAGATGCCAAAGACGCAATGGAAACAGAAATGGAGAGCAGAAAAGGACAAAAGGGGGGCAGAAGTAATCTGCCCCCTTCCAACAAGGAGACAATCACTGATGTATAGGAACACCAGAATTCCTTGAAAACTACATATAAATAACAATAGAGCATAATTCTTTGTGAAAATGTGCTGCTATGAAAATTCCAAAATGAAGCACTTAAAATTGGTAATGAAGGTCCTCACATATGAATAGAAGAAACTAACAATGTTTGCACTGAATGGCAATATGGAAGTGTGTGTTAGAAAGATCTAAAAGTGAACCATATATTAAGGATATCTAGGGGGACAGAAAACATGCAGTTATCGTACTTCAGTATTGATAGAAGAGCAATAGTAAATGCCCTTGGCACCAATCACCGAATGGGATAGATTTAACAGCATCTTTTCCAAGATTATGGAAGTACCCCAAATGGGAAAACAGGGAGTAACCACAGCAGTCATTAGGGGCTTGTGGCAATCCCTGACTTATCCTTGCTCAACGATGGCCAATAGCCAGACATCATCTCCAATAAAAGCTAGCAGTCCGAGAAATACTTGAAATTGTCCCCAAAAGCTACATTAGCATTGGTGATAGTAACAGGTAGATAGCTAAAAGCAACATCTGAAAAGGTCCACATCTATGTTCCTATCTGAAAGAGTGTAAAGTGGACAATGCTGAGACAGAAGTTGCTATTGATAATACTTTAGTAAAACATGATTCTGCTTCTGGTATTGCAACTTCATCAGAGGTGAAAAGGCATGGCATTAGAAATGTGAGAAATAAGATTAAACAGAATGATGTTGGATTATAGACATACTTAGCCATAATAATTTTTAATCCTATGCAGCTCATATCAGACTTCTGACAGAAGAAAATCCCTTCCCATCAAAGGAAATCTTCATAATTTGGTGATGTAAAGCTGCTGCCAGGCTACCTTGGAGGCCTATTCATAGAAACCAGAGCTACCAGGTGCTTAAGATTTACAAAGGACATGGGATAATAGGCTGTGCCTTCATGTATTTGTGCAGTGAACTAGAAAAGAGTCCTTTTTACCTGCTTAAAAGATTTAGCTAGAGAAGTTGGATGAATGTTTCACACGGGGGAGAACTCATTTGATTAAAAGTATAGATGTTACAACAGGACAGTATCCAAGTCTCTTAAATAACCTGAAAGCAACATGATGACCTCAACAAATGGTGGGTTTCAATTTCTTTAATTCCACCCAGCGTGGACTTACTAGAAGTAAAATCCAACAATTTTGAACAGCATTGTGAGAAAAATTATCATAAAGCAAGATGCGTACTCACCTTGTAGCTCACTTTTAACAAGGCAACTCTCCATCATATATAGGAGGACAGTAACCATAATATCAAGCAGCTGGCATTCTTCTGTCACTTGACGTGCTAATTCCTCATTGCTGAATAGCTGGACGCTAATGTGTACGATTCTGTTAGACATTGTATCAGATTCATGGCTTTTCTTCAGTGTTTTCATAATAAAAGCATAATGCTGCACAAATGTTTTAGTAAAAGCAATCTGTAATAAATAAAACAAATATTAGTATTACAATTTGCTCTTTTCATATATGTCACAATATGTATGTACTGTATGTATTATTTCAATTATTTTATACCAATCTGGCTGTTTTTGAGAGGTTTACAAAAGTCAAACAGTACAATCAAATGTCGATAATAAAAACAGTAACAACTCAAAATACAACATCCATAGCACAATTTCTCAATGAAGAGCACATTATAATTCATTCTACCCTTCAATTCTTATCTTCGAAATAGTCAGGTTTGACAAGCTTTTCAAATGGTCATAAGAAAAGGGGCCAACTTCACCTCAAAGGCCACTCTGTTGCATAGAAAGGAAGCTATGATATCTAATTCTCTCATGGTTACATGGTCAGGGAAAAACAGTACATTGCTTGATAACGAGATGCGCAGCATATAAATTTAATGAGTAAAAATAAAATTTAAAAATAAATCAAATCTGATTGTTAAAACATAAAAGACAAATGAAAAAACATCACTGCTCAAAAGTGGAAGTCAAATAGTTCACTAGATAAGTGTAGAGAATAACTAAGTAAAAATACTTTAAATAGTGTTTCTATATATTTCATACAGATAATTTCTAGTTAAACACAATTGACACAACTTCAACATTTGGAGTCTCAAACTGTTCGGCTCATTGACCCCATCATATAATTATTCCTAGAATTTAGAGTATTAGAGATATACTCCTGTTAATTACGAAAGTCAAGCACAGAAAATGTAAATCATTAGATCTTAATGCATTATAAAGAACCTGTGCCCTGTGTCTGATTAACAATATTCTTATTTTGTTTTCCTAAAATCTCTCACATATGGCATAACTAGTAAAAAGTCATCAGTGCCTTTATCATTCAGTAACAAGGTTTTATTATGATATCAGAAATGGAGCAGTTGGCCTGACTGGGCAAAGCAACAGTCAGCTTTTCAAAAGAGGAGAACTTTCATTTATACTTAACATTTAATAAAACAGGGAGACTAGTGCTCTAGAAGAAGAAATAAGAGGAGCAAAGAGGTTCTGCCCAATTCATCCAACCAGGAATGAAAAGATAATCAAACAACGAATCAACGAACACCTAGAGGCAAACAAAGTCATTACTAAAAGCCAACATGGGTTTGTCAAAAATAGATCATGCCAGACAAATCTTATTGCATTCTTTGACCAAGTGACAAAATTAGTGGATGAGAGGAATGCTGTGGATATAATTTACTTGGACTTCAGTAAGGCATTTGATAAAGTACNAAAAGACATTAAACAGGTATATCACTCTGTACCTAAGCTTTAATAAGCTACCTAACCTAAACAATTCAAACCCAGAAGCTTAAACTTTATATGACACCTGCAGTTCTTGAGGAATTATTTCTATTCTGGATGTGTAACAATTGCATTTTTCCTCCTTAGGTTACTCAACTGTTTAGAGGACAAAAAACCTGCTATTAGATGAAAAGTAATATAAGAATATGTGCAACATTTACGAAGTACTTTGACATCTTTTACGAAGTACTTTGACATCTTTCGCACTATGTATTGTAGAAAATACCTAGACAATGGATGTGGACAATTACGATTGAAATTATAGGTAAAACAGCTATCGATATAATCCTTTGGGCACCTTAATGTTGATATAAATTTTCTTAAGTTCAATTCTATAAAACATGCAAATTAGGATAAGAAAATTCAAATCACAGTGTACTTATGTTCTAGAGTTTACATCCCACTTCAAAGCACATTCTCTACTAAACCAACCGATCTTTTAATCAAAAAGTGGACTTCATTTCAACTTACCTGCCTTGCTTTCTAGGAAATTTCTATAGCTGCTGAACATAAAATTGTGCTCTTATTAACTGCCATTTACAAAAAGACTTTAAATACTAGAATATTTAAGATGTATTATTTCTGCTAATATTGCAATAACCATCATTATAATGTGAAATTAAAATCAAATGGTTCTGCGCCCCCGATTCCACTGTAAGAGTTGAATTCCCTGTGTTTGTCTTAGACTTAGTAATGAAGTTGAAATGGTAGATTTGCCTTTAAAGAATAAAAAAGGCAAAAGGTAAGGAGGTTTTATATTTATATATTTTGGGTGTTGCCGCAGAAATGACTTGCCTAGCTCCTACTCCAGGAAACTCATGAGGGGGGGGAGAATTAATAGGCTATCTTTAGAAATTAGTTACATGGCTTTTCAGGGTGAATGGAAATTGGTACATAAGGACATGAATTTCAAGCTATAAGAAGCTTGATGATCAGGCAATAGGTTGGATCAACCTATTCTCCAAAGCGCCTGAAGGCCGGACAAGAAGCAATGGATGGAAACTCACCAAGGAGAGAAGCAACCTGGAACTAAGGAGAAATTTCCTGACAGTGAGAACAATTAATCAGTGGAACAACCTGCCTCCAGAAGCAGTGAATGCTCCAACACTGGAGGTTTTTAAGAAGAGACTGGACAGCCATTTGTCTGAAATGGTATAGGGTTTCCTGCCTGAGCAGGGGGTTGGACTAGATGACCTCCAAGGTCCCTTCCAACTCTGTTATTCTGCCCCCTATTGTAATTTTAAAAATTCTGATACCTTTGGCTGAATATTATTGGACAACCTAGCTGCTCATCTAATAAATATCCCAACAATTAGCTTTCATTCGTCAAACCTCTTGTATCAGGTCTATTTGCAATCCTAGGAGAACTTTGCTATGGGTGGAGAATAACAGAAATATACAAGTCCTAGTATCTAGGCAAAGAGAACCAAAACATTCTTTAAGATCTGCAAAACATATCCCGAAGCAGCTCAGGCAAACATCTCCTTGATTCATTGGTATATAGAAAAGATGGGAGGGAAACCACAAATGGACTTGCCAAATTCTATTATAATATCTTATCTCAGTATAGACCTAGTCTTCCTGTAGAGTTGATTGTCTTGTCTAGTTGACCTGACGGAACTAAAAAAATTGGGTTTCCAAACAAGCGAAACACAAAAAGGCACGGAAACAATGAAATAAAAGGCAAATTGAACACTGGGCACTATCTAACAAAATGAAATTCAATGGTGAAAAAAGCAAGGTTCTACATTTAAGCAAGAAAAACCAATTGCACAAGTACAGCATAGGTGGCACCTTGCTCAATAGTAGTAACTGTGAGAGGGACCTCGGAGTCCTAGTGGACAATCACCTAAATATGAGCCAGCCGTGTGCTGCAGCTGCCAAAAAGGCCAACACAGTGCTAGGCTGCATTAACAGAGGGATAGAATCAAGATCACGTGAAGGGTTAATGCCACTTTACAATGCCTTGGTAAGGCCACACTTGGAATACTGCATCCAGTTTTGGTCACCACGATGTAAAAAAGATGTCGAGACTCTAGAAAGAGTACAGAGAAGAGCAACAAAGATGATTAGGGGACTGGAGGCTAAAGCATATAAGGAACGGCTGCTGGAATTGGGTATGTCTAGTTTAATGAAGAGAAGGACGAGGGGGGACATGATAGCAGTGTTCCAATATCTCAGGGGTTGCCATAAAGAAGAGGGAGTCAAGCTATTTTCCAAAGCGCCTGAAGGCAG